>NC_079455.1:1599143-1601643 GCF_903798145.1 Danio aesculapii
ACCTCAAGCACAGTTAAAATAATGAAGAAGTGGCTTCACAACAACTTAGTGACTGTTCTTGAATGGCCCAGCCAGAGCCCTGACTTAAACCCAATTGAGCATCTCTGGAGAGATGGCTAACAATGGCTGTCCACCAATGTTTACAATCCAACCAGACAGAACTGGAGAGGATCTGCGAGGAGGAATGGCAGGGGATCCCCAAATCCAGGTGTAAAAAACTTGCATCTGTTGCATCTTTTAGAAAAAGACTCATAGCTGTATTAGATCAAAATGGTCTACTAATGCTGCTAATTCTAATTCTGTTTCTACTAATTACTAAGCGAAGGGGCTGTATACTTAGAACCATGTGATATATATATATTTTTTTAATATAAATTTGCAAAAATGTCAACAATTCTGTGTTTTTCTGTCAAAATGGGCTGCTGTGTGTACAATAATGAGGGGAAAATTAACTTTATCGATTTTAGCAAATGGCTGCAATATAACAAAGAGTCAGTTGGAGCCAGGCCAGTTGGAGTTTGCATGTTCTTCCCGTGTTGGCGCGGGTATCCTCCGGGTGCTCCGGTTTCCCCCACAAGTCCAAAAACATGTGCTATTGGTGAACTGGGTAAGCTAAAATGTCCGTATGTATGTGTGCAAATGAGTGTGTATGGTTGTTTCCCAGAGATGGGTTGCAGCTGGAAGGGCATCCGCTGCGTAAAACATACGTTGGATAAGTTGGATGTTTATTCCGCTGTGGCAACCCCAGATTTGTATATATATATATATATATATATATATATATATATATATATATATATATATATATATATATAGAGAGAGAGAGAGAGAGAGAGAGAGAGAGAGAGAGAGAGAGAGAGGAGAGAGAGAGAGAGAGAGAGAGAGAGAGAGAGAGAGAGAGAAAATATATGCATTTTAATAAATACTTTAATAAATTCTAAATTACTCGCTTTGTTTCAAACCTTTCGAGTTTTCTTTCTTATGTTATAACGTATAAAAAAATATGGACAAACCCAAACGTTTGGTTAAATTTGGTCCGATTCATTTCATTAAAAAAATAACCCAGCAGTTGCTTTAGTCTGTGTTATATCCAGAGGTGGGTTGAAATAACCTGGCATTTTTTATTGTGTTTACTGTATAAACTCTACTAATGGTCGATATATCTCTGCTTAAAGGGATAGTTCTCCATCTGACTTACTATTTACTCAGCCTCAATAGGTTAAGTTTCTTTCTTCTGCTGAACACAACAATAATATATATTCTGTTTATATATTCAATTTCTGTTTGACAGAGAGAGACTTTTCAACACATTTCTAAACATAATAGTTTTAATAACTCATTTCTATTAACTGATTTATTTAGCCATGATGACGGTAAATAGGTTACATGATGTCGGCTTAACTAGGTTAATTGGGTTAACTAGGCAGGTTAGAGTAATTAGGCAAGTTATTGTATAATGATGGTTTGTTCTGTAGACTATCGAACAAAATAGCTTAAATGGGCTAATAATTGTGACCTTAAAATGGTGTTAAAAAAATTAAAAACTGATTTTATTCAAGGCGAAATAAAGCAAAAAAAGACTTTCTCCAGAAGAAAAAATATTATCAGACATACTGTGAACATTTCCTGAATCTGTTAAACATCATTTGGGAAATATTTAAAAAAAAAAAAAGGAGAAAAAAAAATCAAAGGGGGGCTAATAATTCTGACTTCAGCTGTATACGTTTTTAAAATGTCAGTAACCAGTAACCATAACCATCAATAATATTGTTTTTCCTACTATGGAAGTCAATGGTTACAGGTTTTCAGCATTCTACGAAAACATCTTCTTTTGTGTTCTACTAAGGAAAGAAACTGAACCAACTGAGGCTATTTAAACCAAAACTGGGTAAAATATGGACTAACCCAAACATTTGGTCCTATTCATTTAATAAAAAAAAGTAACTCACCAATTGTCTAAGTTGAAATAGCCTGCCAATTGTTTTGATGTGTAAACTGTTATAAACACTAGACTGAACTAATAGTCGAAATATCTCTGCTTAAAGGGATAGTTCACCGAAACATGAAAATTGACTCACTGTTTACTTAATTACTATTATTTTCTATAAGTTTCTTTCTTCTGTTGAACACAATGAGAAGACCTGTAACCTGTGTTGAACACCTGTAACATGTGCTCAACCAAAGAAAGAAACTCATCAAGGTTTGAAACAAGCAAAGAACGAGTAAATGAAGACAAAATGTTCATTTATTGAGTGAACTATCCCTTCAAAACCCATATTTTGTTCTTTCTATTTTTCTTTTTTCACAGAACACCATTTCCACTCATTTTTATTCATGTAGTGTACACTAAAATGTCATGCTGTGGCTTTGTATGAGCTAGTTTTTCCCTCTCTCTCTCTCTCTCTCTCTCTCTCAATCTCTTTCACTCAGTCCCAATCAAATAAAAGTCCAAAGATCGAGAACAATACGTCACATTAAAACACATCATGCAAGGGCTGAT
>NC_079455.1:1606643-1666643 GCF_903798145.1 Danio aesculapii
TACTGATTTAAATGTGTTTCTGAACTCGCGATCCTCTGCCGTTTGCCTTTGCTATGGCCACCATCAGCTGTTCCTACACACTCGTGGTATATTCAAAACAGTTTTGCCACTGTGTGGATTGATACTGAATGTGTGTCCTTGGTATTACTTAGGGTTAGGGTTAAGAGTAGAGTAAAATGCTGGTGTTAAACTGCATTGCATTAATGCATTCCTGCATTGAACTTTAACCAGTTAAACTCTAGTGCTACTTTGCGATTTCCGCCTGGATTTTGCCTACCCAAATTTAAAAGCTTCCCAAATCCACATGCAAAAATTTGGCATCATTTTAAAGAAAACCCTTTGAATTTTCATAAAACACTATTGAAAGTGTTTAAAATAACTGCATATGTTGCCTGTGTTATAATAAACACCTATAAAAGAGGCGCTTTAGTATTATTTTTTTTTTATAAACTCAAATTTGAAAGTGTACCTATTAGGTTCTGTGTGCTCTAGCTTGCTGTAATTAATTTCGGTGGTTCCTGCACATGTCTGTAATCATAGGAAAAAAGAAAAATGTCTCTACCATAATCTATGCAAAAGTTATTGTATTCCAACTGATGGGAGGTCAGGGACCGGTCATTGTTTTCATATTTCACTACTCTTTTGTTTGATCAAACATAATTCACTGTGTTTGGACCACGTCAGACATGTAAAAGGATTACTTATGCACATAAATAAAATAAAAACCAAAGTGATGCAAAAGTGGTGGGTGTTTCTCTCTGTCTTGCGTTGAACGCAGTCGACCAATCACAATAGATTGGGCCATCGGACCAATTACAGCAGACTAGCCTCACACAAAGGAGAGGTTCGGGAACAAATGATTCACTGGACGAATCATATGAGAGTCGTTGGATTATTAGATAAAAATAAACGCAGATTATAAGACAATGAACGTGTTTTTTTAACTTGCATGCATATTGTCCTGTTGTTGTAGACCCCCAAACCAAAATATAACCATTTATAATGCAAAATAGAAGGGTCTTTAAGGGGACTGAGGATCTTAATATGCTGTCTATATGTTTAAGTTCAAATAAAATCACACATTAAACAAGCTGTGATATAAATCAGCATATAGATTTTTTTGTTTGAGTTGTGGCATGTTTTCTCAAGCGGAGCACCATCGGCTTACCAGCCAACTGTAAGATAATTCTCACAATTTGATTGAAAAGCATGTGTTATATTGTTGTTTTCCGCCAAGTGGACAGTAACTGTTTTCATGCCAAAGACGATTTTTACTCAAGTGTTAATTTTTGACCCTAGATGCCAGACTCTGAGAAAAAAAAAAAAACAGGATTACACTGAGGCCTTAATATCAGGGGAATTCCATCTGAAATTGAGCATCTTTTCTGCCTCAGCACACAAAGTAAAGGTTCAGGGCTTTCTGTCTGAAATCTGCCCTTTTCTGTTTCTGAGCGGATTTATAGTACAGTATATTACTTGCTAGCTGCTGCACTTTCACGGTAATATTTACAGTAGCAGCTCTACACTGTAAAAAGATGTTACTTAATAGTTTCTGTGTTTTGTGATGAGTGTTTTCTGTTTATTACGGTTGTAATCTGTATTATTCTTCTAGGGCTTGAGTGTCTACATACGTGGACAGCACATTTTAGCTCTTAAGTGGCTATTTAATATACTGTGAATGTTTTATATTTTGGTACAGACATACAGTGTCATCCTGCAACTGTTTTGCAGCATATGAAATGTCCCAAATCCTATTTTTAACTGTCCACAATGGGAAATAAAATTGTTTTTACTCGCTGATAGTCAAAGCAAGTTAAAAAAAAATTATATGTTAAATATGCATAAAAAAATCTGAAAAAAAAGTGTTTTATGTAAATTCGGACCACAAGTCCACATATATGGACATCATTTTTCTCTAAAAGTGCATCATATCAAAAGATGATGCTTACATTTTTATTCCAATTAGGTTCCAATAAGCCCAAATAGCAAATAGAATTAAAAAATGCATGTAAAAAAACACCTTGGGTCTTAAGAGGTTATGGGATATTGATCTCTGCACTTTTGATGTTGAAAATTCAACTGTACAGTTTAACAAAGTGACTTATTGACATTTATTTGTTTAAAATAGTATAATGTATAAGAAATAATATAGAGAAATTAATCTGTAATATAGGGCAGAATACATTTGTTTTATTTTTTAAAACCGATTATAAGCTCAATATTATTAGCCCCCTTAAGCAATATTAGTTTAGGATTGTGTCCAGAACAAACCACTGTTATACAATGACTTGCCTAATTACTCTAACTTTACCCTAATTACCCTAGTTAAGCCTTTAAATGTTACGTTAAGCTGAATACAAGTCAAATATCTAGTCAAATATTATGTGCTGTCATCATGGCAAAGATTAAAGAAATAAGTTATTAGAGATGAGTTATTAAAACTATTATGTTTAGAAATGTGTTGAAAAAATCTCTATGAAACAGAAATCATTCTGCATTTCATGTTATTGTGTGTAAGCATTTCAAATTATATCAGCATTCAGTAGTATCAGCATATGTCTGCATAACATATGCAAGTGTTTCATGTATATTTCTGTGAATGAAGTCTGATTTGAGCCCTACATACTAGTGCCTCAAACTTGCCGATTCTCTCATCATGAAGAAGAACCTCCACATATTCTGCAACTAAGAGATTTGTTTCACAGCTTAAGTGATTATAACTGGAGTTTTTGTAAAAGCGCGTAAGTCACGCTAGACTAAATGTTTTGCTCTGGCAATTATGTCTTCTCATCAACATAATGCTGACAACACAATCCAGGTACAGTGCTTGAAACTTAGATTCAGCCAGAAAAATAAATAAAATACACATGCAGTTGAAGTCAGAAGTATTAGCCCCCCCGGTTTATTTTTTCCCCCAATTTCTGTTTAACGGAGAGCAGATTTCTTCAACACATTTCTAAACATATGTTTTAATAACTCATCTCTAATAAATGATTTATTTTATCTTTGTCATGATGACAGTAAATAATATTAGACTAGATATTCTTCAAGATACTAGTATTCAGCTTAAAGTGACATTTAAAGTCTTAACTAGGGTAATTAGGTTAACTAGGCAGGTTAGGGTAATTAGGCAAGTTATTCTATAACGATGGTTTGTTCTGAAGACAGCCGAAAACAAATATAGCTTAAAGGGGCTAATAATATTGACCTTAAAATGGCTCATAAAAAATTAAAAACTGCGTTTATTCAAGCTGAAATAAAACAAATTAGACTTTTTCCAGAAGAAAAAATATTATCAGACATACTGTGAAAATTTCCTTGCTCTTTTAAACATCATTTGGGATTTTTTTTACACGGGGAGAACATGCAAACTCCACACAGAAATGCCAACTGGTCCAGCCAGGGCTCAAACCAGCGACCTTCTTGCTGTGAGGCGACAGTGCTACCCACTGAGCCACCGTGTCACCCACATTTGTATATATTATTTAAAAAAAATATTAGTGTTTAAACACATTATATTGCTCAGTTTATCCGAATGACTCTTTGATTTCTTGCACCACCTTTAAAGTGGTCCTATTATGCCCCTTTTTACAAGGTCTTAAAAAAGTCTCTAATATTGCTAGAGCGTGTGTGTGAAGTATCAGCTCAAAATACCACACAAATAATGTTTTATAGCTTTTAGAAGCTGACCTTTGTAGGCTTCGATTCAAATTGTGCTGTTTTGGTGACTGTCGCTTTAAATTCAAATGAGCTTGTGCTCTTTTCAAGAAAGGGCGGAGCTATAAATCCCTGTGTGTCAGCATAGTTGCAGATTCAAAAACAGTACTGACATCCTGTACTAATGAGGGAGAGATGGTCACTAGTGTGTGTGTGTGGGGGCGGGGCTTTCCCCCTCTGATGACACAAAGGGAGAATGTCAATCAAAGTGTTTCTGCAGACTGTTTTTAATCTGTGTGCTTATAAAAATAAAAATAGTACATGTTTACAATTAGAAGCTGGTTATCTTCACACACTCTTGTTGTCTAAACCCCTTATATTATTTATGCATAATAGTTCCCCTTTAAAGGCCAGCAGAATCAGCATCCGCCTGCACATCTCCAGCATGACTCACTCACTGGGATATTGTATTTAAATACTCCGCACAAATGGAAGAACCTCTGCTTTGGCACACATCCCACAAGGTGCCCTTGGTCCAGCAATTTATTTCGACAAAAGTCGCTTTCAGCGCTGAGTCTGAATAGCCTCCAAGAAAATCCAAATATGTTCCTTTTTAGGCTGAAACACGAGTGCCCTTGACTACAGCGAGTGAGCTTATTCAGATGAGCAGAATTAGCACTATTTCTACAGCCTTCAAGTCTCTCTAAATCACCAATATCATTAGATTTGCAGTCTGCATAGTGAACAAGGTAACTAATCACAGCGTGCACCGCAGAGCCACCGCAGCTGATAAGGAAAGATCCATAAGGAAACTTAAGGAAATAATTCTTGCTCGCATTGCATTCACATTAGCGCTCATAGCCTGCTGTGTTGTAAATAAAATCTGTGCAAAAGGGATCGATTAAATGCTGGCTAAAGCTTGGCACAGAACATGTCATGTGTTTCTGCTTCTTTATTAGTTATAATAAATATAACAATGTTGATCAAAAATAGCACAAAATGCAAAAGACATAAGGAAATATGATTAACCAGCCTGACCTCACGAGAACACGCAAGTATTTTCAACACAATCTCGCGGCAATTCGTAACTTTTTGATTTAGTGGCTAATTCGTACGAATTCGTACAATCTAATTCGTACAGTTTAGTACGATTTGCTCATCCCCCAATGACGGTTGGGTTTAGGGGTGGGGTTTGGTGCCACGCCTCCTTTTTAAAAATCGTACGATTTCGGGCGACTGAACTCGTACGAATTCGTACGAATTAGCCACTAAACTGACAAAACGTAAAATACTTACGTTTTCTCATGAGATCAGGCTGGTATTTTACGTTTTGTCAGTTTAGTGGCTAATTTGTATGAACTCGTAGTTCAGTCTTATAAAAATTTACGATTTTAAAAAGGAGGCGTGGCACCTAACCCCACCCCTAAACCCAACCATCATTGGGGGATTAGCAAATCATACTAAATTGTACAAATTAGATCGTACAAATTCATACGAATTAGCCATTAAATCTAAAAGTTACCAATAGGGAATATGCCGAGCTAGTGTTTTTGACATACTGATAAACTTCCGGTGACCAGTTATTGTGAATTTTTTTCCATTTTATACGGTTCCTTTTACAGCATCGATGTTGTAATGTAATGAAAATACATTCAGTTAAATAAACTTTGGCTTTCATTTAGTTGCTCAAGCGTAAAACGAGACAAAAAGCCGTTTGCTCGCACGCGCCCGTCAGAATCGGCAGGTTCGCGCAGAAGCTCCATTGAATATACTGGGGTAAAATAAATGCTCATATTATAAAGACATGGTGGGGGAAATGTTATTTAATGCAGTGCTTCTTGAACAATCTGAGACCCACTTTATATCAGATATCACTCAGCCAGTGGAGATCGCTGATTATTAAAGAAAAATGCGCCGATTTTTGCATTGGCATACAGTTGAACGGAAGCGCTTAACCCAGGTTACTTGCCTAAATTCTTGTGTTTTGCATTGAAAAAATATATATATCGTGTAAAAAGTGTGTAAAAATTAACCATTAAGGCACAGAATAATTTCTTATATAATTATAAACAAATGTCTGAGTATAACATTTTATTTAAAGATTTGTTCTTCTGAATTTTAAATTAGTTAGTACATTAAATATTTTAAATGGAGACAAATCAATAACAGCTATGGTTCCTACAATAAATAAAACACCCTTCTTAGCTAGCAATTCTACCTCAGCATACAGTTTATAACCGTATCATATTGATATGTAATGTAAAGTCAATGCAATTTGCATTTACAAGCCATTTACGTTCGCAGTGACATTGTGACATAGTATATTGACTTTTCCCTTCAGGCTAACAAGCATTGATGAATCATTCATAACAAGATCAGCAGCCTGCATTTTAAAGAAAGCAAATACGGTCTATTTAGATGTTTCACTGCTTTAAAATTTCATTATATATATATATATATATATATATATATATATATATATATATATATATATATATATATATATATATACTGTATATATATAATGATTTGCTCAAAAATGTCTTTTCCAAGCAACATTTCCAGTAATTTGTGCAGGTATTTTGACTTTCACAGGGAAATTAAATAAGAAAACAGAAATAAAAGGAAAATAAGTCAGAATATGTCTTTGTTTTTGTACTATAACAGTGTCACACCATGTCCTAACTACATGCGACACATAACATGCAATAAGAGGTATCTTTCCACGTTAAAAGGAGTTTTTGTTCTAACCATTTGCGACAGCAACATAAAAAACCAACACAGACTTATTCTAAAAACGTAGTCCTATATACATTTGAGGAGATCGCAAATTATACAGCCAGATGAACATATTGGATTAAAAGGCTTTACCATTTCAGTGGGAGTACAGTGGCTGTGTTTAAATGGTTCTGTTGTGTTTGGTGCAGACAGAAACACAGGTTTTCTGCATTCATTGTGGTCATGTGGACACTACAATCAGAGTTTTTGCTATTTAGGTTATTGCTATTTAGGCTAATTATACAAAAACAGGGGAATAGTGTAATCAGGATGTTGAAATAAACAAAAACTCACCTTTTAAAGATCGCCTACAACTCCTCTGAGCAATAGTCACGGCACAATAAACAAATCCAGCCAGGTCTGTCAGATTGTTGGGTCTTCTTGAAACATTTCTGTTGTATTGCGCGGTATTTGCATGTGTTGTGCAGTACGTTCTTTGTTTGTTTGTTTGTTTGCTTCATGAGAATTTGCATGGTGTTTTCTTAAAGTGTTTACATTGAAAACCCATGAAGATCTTTACTAAATTTGCTTGTGTTTTTTGTAATTGCATGTGTTTTCTTAAAGTGCAGCATGTTCAGCTCTGAATTAAATTGTATGCAATTTACTCGTGTAAATACTTGATTCTGTGTTTGGTGTGAACCCAGTATTAAAGACTTGTATTGCCCCCTGTTGGTTCGGAGTGCCTTTAACGTTCATCACAGTGCATTTTTATGTAGACATTGTGGACAGTGAATTAACATTGATAATTTATCTGTATCCCAACATTAAAAATACTGACACAGCAGTAACATTGATAATTCAATCATTTGGCATCATTGAAAATACCGACATTGAATCAATGTTGATAGTTCAATCATTTGCCATTGTTGAAATTATAACATTGAATAAATGTTGATATTTCCCATTTCCCAACATTGAAAATACTCGAATTGAATTAACGTTGATAACTCAATCATTATAGCCATTGTTGAACATACTGACACTGTTTGCCAACATTGAAAACACTGATGTTACATTAACATTGATAATTTACCTCTTTCCAAACATTGAAAGTACTCCCATTGAATAAATTTTGATGATTTCACCCATTTCCAGGCTTTGAAAATACAGACGTTACATTAATATAGATAATTAAATCATTTTGCCATTGTTGAACGTACTGACATTGAATTAATATTGATATTTTAACTCTCACCCAACATTAAACATACTTTTGTTGAATCAATGTTGATAATTCAATCATTTTAGCAATTGTTGAACATACTGACATTGAATCAATGCTGATAATTTACCTCTTACCCAGCGTTGAAAATACTGACATTGAAATAACGTTGATAATTCAATCATTTTAGGCACCATTGAAAATATTGCTATTGAATCTGTGTTGATATTTTACCCTTTGCCAACATTGAAAATGCTGACATTGAATTAATGTTGTTATTTTACCCTTTTCCCAGGTTTAAAAATCCTGACATTGAATTAATGTTGATAATTAAATAATTTTGCATTGTTGAAAATACTGACATTAAATCAATGTTGATAATTGACCTGTTTGCCAACATTGAAAACACTAATGTTAAATTAACGTTGATAATTTACCTCTTTCCAAACATTGAAAATACTCTCATTGAATAAATTTTGATGATTTCACCCATTTCCAGGCTTTGAAAATACTGACTTTAAATTAACGTGGATAATTCAATAATTTTGCCATTGTTGAACATACTGACATTGAATCAATAATGATATTTTAACCCTTACCCAACGTTGAAAATACTGACATTGAAATAACGTTGATAATTCAATCATTTTAGCCATCGTTGAAAACACTAACATTGAATCAAGGTTGAAAATTTACCCATTTCCCAACATTGAAAATACTTACACGAAATTAACGTTGATAATATACCTCTTTCCAAACATTGAACATACTCTCATTGAACCAGTGTTGATAATTCAATCATTTTAGAAATTGTTGAAAATACTGACATTGAATCAATGTTGATAATTTACCACTTTGCCAACATTGAAAATACTCAAATTTATTCAAAGTTGATAATTCAATCATTTGCCATCGTTGAAAATATAACATTGAATAAATGTTGATATTTTACCCTTTACCCAACATTTAAAATACTGAGGTTGAATTAATGTTGATAATTCAATCATTTTAGCCACTGTTGAAAATACTGACATTGAATAAATGTTGGTATTTTACCCATTTCCTAGCATTGATAATACTGACATTGAATTAACATTGATAATATTTTCAACAGTGCCAAATGATTGAATTATCAACGGTAATTTAACGTCAGTATTTTCAATGTTGGGTAAGGGGTAAAATGTCAATATTGATTCAGTTATAATATTTTCAACAATGCCAAATGATTGAATTATAATTGAATCAATGTTGATATTTTACCCCTTACCCAACATCGAAAATACTGACATTAAAATAACGTTGATAATTCAATCATTTGGCATAGTTGAAAATACAGACATTGAATAAATGTTATTCGATATTTTACCCCTTTCCCAACATTGAAAATACTCTAATTGTATCAATGTTGAAAATTCAATCATTTGCCATTGTTTAAAATACTAACATTGAATAAACATTGATAATCTACCCCTTTCCCAACATTGAATAATTTTTCATTGTTTTCATTCAATTGTATGCAATTTACTCGCGTAAATCCTTAATTCAGCTTTTGGTGAAACCAACCCAGGCTCATTCTGAGAACGTAGTCCCGAGGACGTTTCTGGAGACCGCAAAATACGTCCCGGGAGGTACGTATTTTTGCAGTTTTTGTTTTCGCGAATCCGCAAAAGGGCCGCTGTGCGCGCTTTTTCCCGCGCCGTTCTCGCATAAACCCGCTAGAGGCCGCTGTCGAACGACCTTCCGCCTGTCTGCCTGGATGACAGGATGATTGACCGTGCGACCGGCCAATCGGCTGACCCACCCTCCTCCATCCCTAAACCCAACCAACGACGATTCACAAAAGCCGTCCAGAAAAAGAAAAGCCCTCGTCTAATTTTTCCCACGTTTTCGGATTTTGACCACATTCTCACCCTGTGACGAACTTGTTCGCTTCATTTTTTGGATTTTGTTTTTGTTTTCTTACCTGATTTCTGGAACTGCTCTTCCCCGGACTCGAACCCTGTCGTCATCGTGGTCAGCCCCTCTCTGCGCCTCAAGTCCGCCAGAGTACACGAAGAGCTAACCGGACAAACTGGTTGCAGCGGGAAAGCCCTACTCCCAGCAAGTGCCGAAAGGAACGACGTCACACCGCCCCGCAGCGTTCGCTTAAAAAAATGAAATGCAGCCGTACGTACCCCCGGCTACGTATTTCGCAGTCTCCAGAAACGTCCACGGAACTACGTTCTCAGAATGAGCCTGGGTTGGGTGAAACCCAGCATTAAAGACTTTTATCGCCTCCTGTTGATTCAGAGTTCAGATTTAACATTCATCTCAGAGTGTTTTTATTGTTGTATTTTTTTGTTTGTTTTTTTTGTTTGTTTGTTTGTTTGTTTGTTTGTTTAAACGAAGGCATAGAAAACTCGGTTTACAAAAACACCTGGACATGGCCTAAAACTCAGTGCCAAGCTCACTACAACTTTTCTTTTTTTTTTGTAATGTGTCCTCGTACTAATAAAGATATACAATGTGCACAACACACCACTGCAACAGTAATACATTCTTAATGGAATTGTAGTGAAGAACGCTCATTCATCTACACATGGCATGCCATAAAAAGCATCCGCATGCCAATACCTGGCAACGGCATTCATTCAGACATCTGTTATTTTGCCTTGTATTTGCACAGAGAGGCTTGTGGTACATTTGCAGTCGTTGGAAAGCCTCCATGTCTCCTTGGCTCTCAGCATCTGTCTATTAATCATCACTCCTCGTGTGAAGAAAGAAAGAATGGGGTTTCCAATATGAAACAGTGGCTCGCTCTGTGGATTTTCCTCGCCACACTGACCTCTGTAAGGCTGTCTGAATTTCCAGGGAGGTCAGTGAGAGAAATGCCAATACATCTTATGATCTCAGCTGTCTGGATCTCTCTTTATTTTTGCTTGTTGATTAAAAAAAGCCATTTAAGAAGAGCAGTAACGTCTTACATGATTTAATCCTCTGTGCACCTGCTTGCAGAGATGAAGACGGACTATTAACATTATTGCGGGATTCTTATTACATTTATTGAAGAGTTAATTGGTTGAACGTGCCAGCATGTTAACCATCGTCAACTAGCGGTTATTAGTAGGTCTGTGTGTTGACCTAAAGTTTAAAATTGACCCATGACCAGTTTAACAGCCGATACACAGGACAAAATCAATACTGAAAAAGCTAAATTGATTTGTTTAACTTAATGACCCCAACGTTTGCAAATATTTCATTAATTCTTTTGGAGTTTTGATGTTATAAAATCATTTGTATATCACAAAAACTACATGCGCTAGCAGTACACTATTAATACACTTGTGAAAGATGGCTGACATGGAGTTACATAGTCCACCAACTGTACATAGTATAGTTACATAGTCAACATGATGTCTTCAGTACACTAAAGATATTGCACTGTTGTAACCTAACAATGGGTCAAATATAGGTAAACCCAAGGTTGGTTCAAATAACTTATTTAACCCAATGATTGGGTTTGTCAATATTTGACCCAATGTTGGATCACAACAACCCAACATTTTTTATTATGTAAAAGAAACCTGCTTTGTTGTAAAATAACACTGAGTTAAATATGGGTAAGCTCAATGTTGAGTTATTTTTTCAATTTAAATGACTATTTAACCCAGTATTGGGTCACAACAACCCAACTTTTTGTTCCTTAAATGTAAAATTAATCTCAAAATAAAGTATTGTGACCTTAAACTGTGTCAAATATGGGCAAGCCCAAGTTTTTCTATTTATTTCAACATTAGCTGAGTTTATCCATATTTGACCCAACGATTAGTCACAACAACACAACATTTTTTTAGAATGCAAAAGTGACCTGAAAATAAAGCTTTGTTGTAACCTAACAATGGGTCAAATATAGGCAAACCCAAGATTGGTTTTTGTTTTTTCAATTTAAATGACTCTTTAACCCAACTTTGGGTTTGTTCATATTTGACCCAATATTGCGTCACAACAACCCAACATATTTTTAGAATTCGTTTTTCAATTTAAATGAATTTTGTTAGCCCAGTAGTTAGGTTTATGCATATTTGACCCAACATTGGATGACAACAACCCAACATTTTTAGAATGTAAAAATAACCTGAAAACAAAGCCCTGTTGTAACTAGGTCAAATATGGCACATCCAAGGTTGGGTAATATTTTCAATTCAAATAACTTATTTAACCCAATGCTTGGGTTTGTCAATATTTGACCCAATGTTGGATCTCAACAACCCAACATTTTTTATTATGTAAAAGAAACCTGCTTTGTTGTAAAATAACACTGAGTTAAATATGGGTAAGCTCAATGTTGAGTTATTTTTTCAATTTAAATGACTATTTAACCCAGTATTGGGTCACAACAACCCAACTTTTTGTTCCTTAAATGTAAAATTAATCTCAAAATAAAGTATTGTGACCTTAAACTGTGTCAAATATGGGCAAGCCCAAGTTTTTTTCTATTTAAATGACTCTTTTTAACCCATTAGCTGAGTTATCCATATTTGACCCAACATTGAGTCACAACAACCCAACATTTTTTTTTTTATGTAACAGTAAACTGAAAGTACAGCTTTGTTGTAGCCTAACACTGGGTCAAATATGGACCAAACCAAGGTTGGGTAGTTTTTTTTCATCCTTTTTACATTGGGTTTCTCCATATTTGACCCGAAGTTGGGTCACAAAAACTTTTTTTGAATGTAAAAGTAACCCAGATAACAACTTAATGTCATCATGCGAATGAAATAATTTCAGAGAATGCCTCAGTTAATGAGTGCCAGTCCTGCTGAGAGTTTTAAACTCACATTAAATAATAAGTACCGCCATATCTGCATCTGAATTAACAGAAGTGGAAACCATTTGCAAGCAATGACAATTGCTGGTATATCTTTGCTTTAATGCACTTGATTATGCATCAGTAAACAGAAGTGGTTTGTCCACTTTTACAACATTCTGCTGCTTCGTCTGCATATTTTACAGAGAGAGAGATAGAGAGATTTCACATATGTCAGGCGAATACTAACTCAGGCACCATTTTGGAGTTTGGGAGGGAATAAACACATTTAATTAAATTACAAGACTGAAGTTGCTGATTTGGCTGTACATCAGATTATCAAATTTTCCAAAATCCTGATTATTTCACATAGTCCCCATTAGGGCTGCACAATAGGCAATATTACGATTTCAAACTCAATATTCAAAGTATCATGGTAAACAATATAGGGAGCTAATGTGTAAATGTTACTGAACGAATGTGCAAAATATAAAACCAAGTGGAGTCTGAGGAATGCTGTAAACATTGGCCATGGCACATCTCCGAGGATGAGTTGGTCGCTTTCTGAAGTGAGTGGGCCGACTGGTCCAGGAACCACATTGGCCAGAGGTCAACCAAGACATGTGGCCTGTTTTTTTTTTTTTTCTTTAGCCTCTGCCCATGTAACAAACCTTAAGGCATACATCTGTGCTGAGCAAACACAGTGTTCCTCAACCGCTGTCCTCTATAATCACCACCAGCACTGAGGGAAGGACAAGCTGAATCAGTTGGTGTTTTTGTGGCTAACATTAAACTGTGAGGCTATGCGCTTGCTACAGACGCTAACAGTATGTGCTGGGTACACACACCAACAAACTGCTTTGATTTTGAGAACTTGTTGCCAGTGTTTCCATTAATTTATGCAACTTTTAAATAGTTTTTGTATGTCGTCAGCATTTGACATTGTAGTAGTTTGATATAATATGATGTATAAGAAATAATATAGAGAGAGAAATGAGTCTGTAAAATAACAGAAAATGTACTGGCAAGTTTTTTGTAGCGTTATATACACAACACCAACCCAGACAATATGGGCCTGAACACCCGCCAGTGACCTACTCACACCTGCAGCTTCTCCACGATGAACGTCCAGCTGTAACACGGGGAGTGACAGAGACAACTGAGGTTTAGTATCCACGTGCAGGTTTACTCAAAGTCTAGGAGGTAATGGTCAACACAGGTGCAAACAGATGTATAAAGGCAGTCCAGAATCTTGGTCAAAGGTATCAGGCGAGAGGTCAGAAGGCAGGCAGCAGACAAGGAGAAAAGTAAACAAGGCAAAGATCAAAACGCGGAGAAACCAGACTAGGAGAACCGCGTCGTAATGTCACTTTACAGATAACAAGACTCAGCACTGAAAGTGAGTGTGTGTGCTGTATAAATAGTGTGTGTAATCAGTCTTTGACAATCCTCAGGTGGTGCAAGTGTAATCAGTCAAAATGAGGAAGCATGTGTGTTTGTGAACGGAGTGCATGTATGAAAATGTAGTCCATGAATGGCGGATTTGTAGTCCATAGGTTATTGTGAGGGTGAGTGCTTACCAGCGACCTCTGGTGGATAGAGATCGCTGGTAATCACGACACCAGCGTTCTCCAGCCTCCGGCGCCTAGATTATAGCTCTGCACAAGATGTTTGGCCAGAGGAGAAATGGTCGTGCTCAACTGAGCCAGGTTTCTCTTGAGGTTTTTTCCTTCACTTTGGTCAATCGGTGAAGTTTGTTCCTCCACTGTCTCCACTGGTTTGCTTGGTTTGGGACTTGTGGAGCTGCGTTTCGATGGATTTGCTCTTCAGTGTTTGGACTTTCAGCAGTGAAAATTAAACCACACTGAACTGAGCTAAACTGAACTTCACCTCTGAAAACTGGACTGACACAGTTTCAGTTTACTATAACGTCTATGTTAAACTTCTTTGACACAATCCACATTGTAAAAGCGCTAGAGAAATAAAGATGAATTGAACTGAATGAAACAATTTGTCACGTCAAACTATTAGAAATGTGATTAAAAATGACTTTTTCGAAGGTTAAAAGTTGTTGGAACAAAGATCAAGGTCCCATTATTCAATTTGTCCCATTATTCAATTCAAAAGCATGAAGAAACGGGAATAAATGAAAACACTCATCATAAAATATGGAAAGCTGCTCTGAACTGGCGCACAATATCATAAGACATTAATATTAGGTTAGATTTAGGTTGTGATGGCAGGTGTCTAGCCAGTGACTAAGCTCAACGTTATTTTGAGGTGCAATAACGACATTGATATTCAGAATGATGTCGATATTTCATTTATTTTAGGTTGTGTTGAATCCAACGTCAAGCCAACATCTTAAACCAACGTCGTCAAATACTGACATTTAACCTAATACTGGGCCAAATATGGGTAAATCCAAGATTGGGTTAATTTATTCAATTTAAATAACGCTTTTTAACCTAATGGTTGGTTTTTGTCAATATTTGACCCAATGTTGGGTCACAACAACAAAACATTTTTTGTAATGTAAAAGTAACATGAAAATAATGCTTTGTTGTAACCTAGCACTGGGTCAAATATGGGCAAACCCATATTGATTTTTAAATTTAAATGACTGTTTTTGGCGACGCAGTGGCGCAGTAGGTTGTGCTGTCGCCTCATAGCAAGAAGGTCGCTGGTTCGAGCCTCGGCTGGGTCAGTTGCCGTTTCTGTGTGGAGTTTGCATGTTCTCCCTACATTTGCGTGGGTTTCCCTCGGGGTGCTCCGGTTTCCCCTACAGTCCAAAGACATGTGGTACAGGTGAATTGGGAAGGCTAAGTTGTCCGTAGTGTATGTGTGTGAGTGAGTGTGTATGGATGTTTCCCAGAGATGGGTTGCGGCTGGAAGGGCATCCGCTGCGTAGAACATATGCTGGATAAGCTGGCGGTTCGTTTCACTGTGGCGACCCCAGATTAATAAAGGGACTAAACCGAAAAGAAAATGAATGAATGAATGACTCTTTTCGCCCAGCATTGGGTTTGTCCATATCTGACCCAACATTAGATCACAACAACCCATTTTTTCAGAATGTAAAAATAACCTGAAAATATAGTTTTGTGGTAAAATAACATCGGGTCAAATAAAGGCACACCCAAGGTGGGGTTATTTTTATTTTTTTTTTAAATGACTTTTATTAATGCAGTGGTTATTTGACTAAACATTGGGTCACAACAACCCAACATTTTTTAAAACATAAAAACAACCTGAAAATAAATCATTGTTGTAACCTAGCACTGGGTCAGATATGGGCAAGCACAATATTGGGTAATTTTTTTCCATTTAAAAGACTCTTTTTAGCCCAATGGTTGGGTTTGTCTATATTTGACCCAACGTTGGGCCACAACAACGCAACATTTTTTTAATGATTTAAAAGTAACCTGAAAAAAAAAAGCTTTGTTGCAAAATAACACTGGGTCAAATTTGGGCAAACCCAAGGTGGGGTTATTTATTTATTTTTTTTAAATGACTTTTATTAACGCAGTGGTTATTTGACTAAACATTGGGTCACAACAACCCAACATTTTTTAAAACGTAAAAACAACCTGAAAATAAATCATTGTTGTAACCTAGCACTGGGTCAGATATGGGCAAGCACAATATTGGGTTATTTTTTTTCCATTTAAAAGACTCTTTTTAGCCCAATGGCTGGGTTTGTCTATATTTGACCCAACGTTGGGCCACAACAACGCAACATTTTTTTAAATGATTTAAAAGTAACCTGAAAAAAAAGCTTTGTTGCAAAATAACACTGGGTCAAATTTGGGCAAACCCAAGGTGAGGTTATTTTTTCAATTTAACGTGACCTTGGACACTGACGTCGGACTGACATTGGTTTTTGACGTCAACCTGATTTTCAATTCCAAACAAAATGCAACATCCCTGCCATTGGGGTACGGCGTCAATCTGACGTCATGTAGACGTCCTGTTCCTGCTGGGCTAACCTACGGACATATCGTGTAGTTCTCTGTGTAGTTCTCTGTGTTATTTGTTCATATCTATTAGATAACGCTAGCTAAAGTTCTGCTGAAGTTCTCTGTGTTATTTGTTCATATCTATTAGATAACGCTAGCCAAAGTTCTGCTGAAGTTCTCTGTTTGCTGTCGTAGGCCATATTGATGCGTATACAGTAGATCTGTCTAATGAGCTTTCCATTGTTGAAGAGCTCATTGTCTGTGGCTGGTATTAAGAGTTTATTTCCTGCTAAATTATCAATAGTTGGATCACTGAAACTCACTAAATGACTATAAAATTGTCATTTTGGCTTAAGCCGGCTTTTCATTGATCGACAGCTCAGCCTAATGCCAAATGCTTGACAGCAAGTTGACACGTGCCTTGGGGTTTGCCACTAATCAAGAATTGGCAATGCTGGGGAGAACTGAGATCCTTTTAACACAATAGCTCAATATGATAAATGTATCCGCTGAGGGGATGTTCTGAGATGCAATTAAAGTGCAAAACCCACAGGGAGGGAAGCTAACACACACATACTGTATGTGTGTACTTTCATTGAGCTAACACTGCTAACAACGTCTTGTCACACACTCCAGTATGATGCATGCAGATTTATGAGGTTCAGGAGGGGATTTAGCTGGGGGATCGAATATGGTCATTAGACTCTTACCCCAATGAATTTTAATGGTTTGGATGTGTTGTGCTGATATACTGCATGTTGTAGTTTGTAGCTGTTGGATAACACTCGGTTTTTACATCTCTTTGTTTGTACTTAGGTTCTTTGAAACATGCACCTTCATATAGACTTAAAAAACCTACACATCAAATATTTGAAGTGAATATATTTGAAATAGGCGTCATGGTGGTGTAGTGGGTAGCATGTTCGACTCACAGCAAGAAGGTAGCTGGTTCGAGCCTCAGCTGGGTCAGTTGGCGTTTCTGTGTGGAGTTTGCATGTTCTCCCCGTGTTGGTGTTGGTTTCCTCCGGGTGTTCCGGTTTACCCCACAAGTCCAAAGACATGCGGTACAGGTGAATTCATTCATTAATTTTTCTTTCAGCTTAGTCCCTTGGGTCGCCACAGCGGATTGAACTGACAACTTATCCACAGCGGATGCCCTTCCAGCTGCAACCCATCTCTGGGAACATACACTACGGACAATTTTAGCCTACCCAATTCACCTGTACCGCATGTCTTTGGACTGCGGGGGAAACCGGAGAAAACCCACGCGAACGCAGGGAGAACATTCTCCACACAGAAACGCCAACTGACCCAGCCGAGGCTCGAACCAGCGGCCTACTTGCTGTGAGGCGACAGCACTACCTACTGCGCTAGTGTGTCGCCCCTGGTACAGGTGAATTGGGTAAGCCAAATTGTCCATAGTGTATGTGTGTGAATGAGTTCGTATGGGTGTTTATGATGGGTTGTGATGGGTTATTTTTTTTTATTTAAATGACTTTTATTACCGCAGTGGTTATTTGACTAAACATTGGGTCACAACAACCCAACACTTTTTAAAACGTAAAAACAACCTGAAAATAAATCATTGTTGTAACCTAGCTCTGGGTCAGATATGGGCAAGCATAACGTTGGGTTATTTTTTTTCCATTTAAAAGACTCTTTTTAGCCCAATGGGTTTGTCTATATTTGACCGAACGTTGGGTCACAACAACGCAACACTTTTTTAATAGTTTATAAGTAACCTGAAATAAAAAAAGCTTTGTTGCAAAATAACACTGGGTCAAATTTGGGCAAACCCAAGGTGAGGTTATTTTTTCAATTTAACGTGACCTTGGACACTGACGTCAGACTGACATTGGGTTTTGACGTCAACCTGATTTTCAATTCCAAACAAAATGCAACATCCCTGCCGTTGGGGTACGGCGTCAACCTGACGTCATGTTGACGTCCTGTTCCTGCTGGGCTAACCTACGGACATATCTTACAGTGTAGTTCTCTGTGAAGTTCTCTGTGTTATTTGTTCATATCTATTAGATAACGCTAGCTAAAGTTCTGCTAAAGTTCTCTGTTTGCCCCAATAATCCTAGTGATGGGTTGCTGCTGGAAGGGCATCCGCTGTGTAAAACATATGCTGGATAAGTTGGCGGTTCATTCCACTGTGGCGACCTCAGATTAACAAAGGGACTAAGCTGAAAATAAAATGAATGAATGGTCTTTTCAACACATCCATAATCAAGCGTTAATATGAGAATTCAGCAAAACTAAACAAACCTTACGTCAGCTAAATTAATTTCAGAATCACGACGACAGCACAATTATTTATCTCATGGCCGAATGCCCATATTAAGCTTCTGCTTTCATTAAATCAAAACACGCATCAAACCTCAGAGACAACAGTGTTTAGAGGTGCATGCAAATCTGCTCCATCCATTAATTTCTTCAAATGAGTGTGCGTAACTCGGTTTTTTCTTACGAGCGAAAACATTTTCCGGATTTTGGGCTAGAAGAGGTATTTGATCAAATTGTCTCCACGGACGAAATAAAGATGGAACAACTCATTTCTGCCACTGGAAGGTTTTCATAAAGCATAAATCTCCAGATATGATGCTGCAGTAATATCATCGCGGGCTGTCAGAGGCGATGACTGAGTTTAAACTTCCCCAAAGTGCGTGATGCAACACCGTGCCACGGATTTGTATTGAACAGACTTCCCCACCTATCCTTCTCTGTCTTGCCTGCCAGGCGAGCTTGACATGAATAATATTTTAGCACTTGCTTCCATTTTTCCCTTTAGATGAGTTGAAGTAAATTTCAGGTGGCAATTTGACACTGGGTCAAAACTGAGCCAGCCCATTTTACGCCTTATTTAATAGACTTGAATGGATGGAGATTGACATAGATTGATGGATCTCATAAAATGGAAAACCGTGTCGTTTAAATCCCACCGGGGGGAAAGTCTAGAGCTCTTAACTCTACACACTGACGCGCTATATGATGTATTAGATGTTCATTTGCTGTCCATAAGTTCATTCATTCATTTTCTTTTCGGCTTAGTCCCTTTATTAATCCGGGGTCGCCACAGCAGAATGAACCGCCAACTTATCCAGCACATGTTTCACGCAACGGATGCCCTTCCAGCTGCAACCCATATCTGGGAAACATCCATACACACTCATTCCCACTCCTACTCTACGGACAATTTAGCCCATCCAATTCCCCTCTACCTCTATATGAGTGATAATTATTCAGTTCAATTATTTACTGTAAATAATATACTGTACTAAACTGAAACAAATTATATATAACAACAAAAACAAAAAATCTAATAAAACCATGTGTTACACATTTAAAATACTATAGTAATTTATAGCAAAGGGAAAAGTATAGGAATAAGCATTATATTGTGTATATATTTACAACTCTTCATTAATAAATTACACTAAATAATGTAGTATCATTAGTAACTATCATACTATTAGTAACTAATCGTGATTACCATAGTATACTTTAGTCTTTACTACACACACATATATATATATATATATATAACAAATTAATTTGAGTACTTCACTATTGTGTAATTCAAAAACATTATAGTGCTTACTATAAGTTACTGAAGTATTTGTTGAGCACAGCCTCAGAATTAACGTTATTGCATCTTAACATGTACTTCTCAAGGTGTTGTCATGGGGAATCTTCAGAATAACTCATCCCTCAGTCATATTTCCATCAAGCAAGTTTCTCGTGTTAGCCAAATTAGATGGCGAAGTCACCGACCAGAGCGAGAGGTGGCAGTAACGCACCAAAAAGTTTGTTGTTGACCACCATAAAACTGGAAGAAGAAGACATCACTATTCTCGCTATCATATGGGTTTATTTTCATCGGCTAGACACCGGCCTCAGAGCTCCGTGAATGTCAGTGCCATCACTTATTGATCTGCGATCGGTAAACGTAGCTTGTGTGGACGCTACTGCGCTACTTGACTAAAAAAAATAGCTTTGCTACTGAAAAGCTACTAGATTTAGAAAGTAGCGACACCACCGGCGTTAGTTAGTTAAGCTAATGGCATCACTATTTGTAGCGACGCTACTGCCCAACACTGACAATATACAATGGTTTATATTTGCTGGTAAAAAACTAGGGACAAAGTAAAAAATTGACAGTGGAAATCATGAACGCTTGACCTTATTGCATTTGGGTTGACACACACACACAAAACATTTGTACTGCTACACTCTCAGAAATAAAGGTACAGGAGCTGTCACTAGGGAAGTACCTTTTTAAAAGCTACATATTCGTACCCAAATAGTCCACAGTGGTACCTTAAAGGTGCATATTATTACCCAAATGTACCTTAAAAGTACCTCTGAGGTACCATTATGGACCCTTCAGGTACAAATATATACCTTTCGAAAAGGTACTGCCCCAGTGACAGCTCTTGTACCTTTATTTCTGAGAGTGTACATTTGTCAATGTTCCATATGTATTTGTAGCAGTTTACCTTTCAAATGAAATATATGGAGTGCACTTTTAATGCAGTTTAGTTCATTCTGCCATGTGATTTATTACAGTTTTCAGTATTCAGTTAACTTGTATTTCTGTGTAAATGCAAGCACCGGACCGTTAAAAACTCCAAATGATGTCTGCCTGAAGATTTGCATCCCCGACAAAATAGACTGAATCTGGCAGTGCAGTTTATCTTCCACCCACAGCAGAATCTGTTGTCCTGTGAAAAGCGGGCACAAATGCAGCCCACCTTGGTGACTTATGTAAGAGGCTATCTCTGTGGCATCTTAGGTCTGGAAGTATTTCAGTGCAAGAAATGCAATCTGTATGCCATCAGGGCCTCCTCAACAGCTGTCCATGACTGCACCCTATATTGTGGATAGAGGACTCCAGAATGTGAACCCCTTGTTATTGAACTAGAACTAATGTGGTTTAATATGCAACATACAGTACATAATGCTATCATGTTGGCTGCTGCTGTCATGAGACTCTATAGCAGGGTTGCTCAACCCATTTCCTGGAGATCTACCTTCCTGCAGATTTTAACTCCTCCAACCCTGATCAAAAGCAACTGAACCCTCCAAGCAGGGAGGATTTACACCACAAGTAGGCTGGGTTTAGGGTTGGGGTAGGTATAAACGTCATAAAACATGTTACTATGAGGTTAATTTTAGAGTTGGGGGAAGGTGTAGATGTTAGTAAAACACAACAGGTTATTGTAAGATTGGGTTTAGGGTTGGGGTAGGTGTACATGTTAATAAAACACAAGAGGTCACTGTGAGGTTAGGTTAAGGGTAGATGATAATAATACACAATAGGTTACTGTGAGGCTGGGTTTAGGGTTAGAGTTGGTGTATGTGGTGAGAGGGCGGGGCCGAGAGCCGTGGGAACCAAACAAGGCTGGCCGCAGATAAGAAACACCTGTGGCGCACACCGGCCTTGAATACCACAGAAGGAGCTCTGGATTATAAGAGGAGGAACCATGGTGGAGGGCCTGGAAATATTGTTTTACTTTTGCTTTCAGTTTGTTTTATTTTCTTATTAAATATTATTTTAAACTTCGTCAGTTCTCCGCCTCCTTCTTCTGGCGGCCAGGTGGCCGTAAAGTTTATTACAGTGGTGCCGAAACCCTGGAGAAGGTGGAACATGTTGTCCAGTTGCCCTTGCTGCTGAAAGGGAGGGCGAATGTTTGGGAATTAACCCGCGTGGGGGAGAAACCCGTTTGTCTGCCCAGAGTGCCGGGGTGGCCCGAGGCTGGTGAGGGAAGGATCTGTCTGCTGCCTGGATCCAGCATGGGGAGGAGCAGGGGATGCGAGGCTCACCACAGCAAGGGAAAGTGCTGAAGGGAGCCATCCCAAAGAGGCTGGGGGAGTCGCCGCGATCCGCCATGATGCCAAAGCCTGCTTCCGTCCACCGAAGCGAAAGTGGAGCAGGACACCAGGAATGCCTTCAGCCAGGAGAACCGCTGCCGGACACCAGAAGACGGACGGGTGGATAGATTCCTCCACAGGGCTCCCAACACGGTTTCCCCTCTCTCAGTCTACTCTGTCTTTCCTCCTTTTTTCCATCTCCTTTTCTCTCATCCCGTCTCATGGGTGCTGCTCTCTGCTTGTTTTTAGGTGCCTCAGGATTCAAATCCTTACTGTGATATAAGTCTTGCAAGAAGTTTACATGCAACTGCAATAGTGTGCAGGGATGCATCAGCTGGACATGCCCATGTATAAGACTTGCCAATCATCCCAGATGTAACTCAGTAGGGTTCGGAAGGCAAAGCTGGTTTCCTCAAGGACAATCCCAAAGACATGGAGAGATAGCTGGCAACAGTCTCTTCAGCTTTAGATAACTTCCCTATTTCTGTTTGTGCAAGAGCTTTGAATAACTGTGTTGTTGGGTTTTGAGCATGACCAGTGTAAAGGTTCTTTCAAGATGTTTCAGTTAGTCCTTTTCCACCAAGACCATTTTAGTGCTGGTTTGGAGCCATAGACTAGTATAGAATTGTTCTTTGCTGTTCAACACCCAAAGCACCGGCTCTGAACCAGAAAAAGTGGTTCTTAAGTATCATCAAAACATTGCTGGGTTAGAATATTTTGTGTTATTAGATGATGAGTTAAGGAACACCTACCTCAAGCCTTAATTGCCTTTGATAACTTAATCTGCGGACTCCATGACTGAGGCCACCTTGGTAGACAAAGACTCTGGCTCCCACGGGGAGCAGATGCCTTGCTCCAGTCTTGCAAAAAGGGAGTCAGGTGGGAGCACGATCCCTATTAGAGAATTATTCACAATGAAGGCAGCCCCCGCGAGGCCTGATCCTACACAAATAACACACGGATCATGTGCCTCGAACCCTAAAGGGAAGCAGGGACACTGCATAATATCTCTCCTACTGTTTGTTCACCATCATTGTTTCACACACAGTACTTCATCTGATCTCAAGTTAGCCAACGGAACTGACATTTTCATTTTGCACAGACTTTTTTTTACTGAGTCAATGACATTACATAGCAGATCTATTTGATAGAAAATGAAATTATTTCTATATTCACAATGAAAATTTATATATGATTAAAACCATCTTTTATCTTGATACTTTATATTGTAACATACAATATACATATTGTGCTGTACATATATATTGTATATGCTCATGAAATACTTAATATGTTGTTACAGTTATTTCCCACACCTTTGGTATCAGCTGTAGTATTAATACTAAAATATGAATCTAAGCTGATCATGAAAGATAAATCGAATATACTTGTAGCGACGCTACTGCCCAACATTGCTACAAGTAGTGATGCTACTAGCTTAACTACATTTCTCAGTACCGTGGCGGTAGCATCGCTACTTTCTAAACCAAATAGCTTTTTAATAGCGAAGCTTTTTTTTAAATCAAGTAGTGCAGTAGCGTCCACACAAGCTACATTTACCGATCGCGAAGTGACGGCACTGACATTCACGGAGCTCTGAGGCCGGTGTCTAGCCGATGAAAATAAATCTATATGATGGTTTCTTCTTCCTGTTTTACAGTGGTCGACAACAAACTTTTTGGTGCGTTACTGCCACCTCTTGCTCTGGTCGGTGATGTCGTCAACCAATTACACAAGAAATTTGCTTGATGGAAAGATGACCGAGGAGTTATTTCTGAAGCAGGATTCCCTGTGACAACACCTTGAGAAGTACATGTTAAGATGCAATAACGTTCATTCTTATGCTGTGCTCAAAAAATACTTTAGTAACTTATAGTAAGTACTATAATGTTTTTTTTATATATATATATATATAGTTTTATATTTATAATATATTTTTTGTTATCCAAAATTAGGTAATTTAATTTTTTTTTCTTTTACATTTGCAAACATATTAAAGCATATTTCAATTTAAAGTGTGTCATAAATGTAAATTAGTTAAGCCACTATATCTATGAATTGCAATTTTATTATGATAAATTGCATTATTTTTAATTAAGCCAAAATATTGAAGCAAAGTGTAAAATATTAAACCAAAAATAAACAATCATATTTAAATGCAAACTATATATATATATATATAAAGAGTGTCAACTGACATTACAACACAATCTCACGGCAATTCGTAACTATTTGATTTAGTGGCTAATTCGTACGAATTCGTACGATCTAATTCGTACAATTTAGTACGATTTGCTCATCCCCCAATGACGGTTGGGTTTAGGGGCGGGGTTAGGTGCCACGCCTCCTTTTTAAAATCGTACAATTTCGTACGACTGAACTCGTACGAATTTGTACGAATTAGCCACTAAACTGACAAAACTTAAAATACTTACGTTTCCTCGTGAGATCAGGCTGGACATTACTATAAGAAAGTGAGGATTTTTCTCAGCCTCCTTTGTTTATGTTGAGATATTTCACTTTAAAGACCAAGAAAAGGACTCATTCTTTCCCATAAAAGTGATAGTAATATTATTGAACATACACACGGAGCCTGTTAAAAATGCTTTTAATGTTTAATGTTTAAAATGCTGATATATATATATATATATATATATATATATATATATATATATATATATATATATATATATATATATATATACACACACACACACACACACACACACACACATTCAAAAAAATATTTTTTTGCTCGTTCAAACTAATTTAAAATGAGCTGAAACAACACAATTCTTGAGATTTCATTGGTGTAACTTTTTTATGTTCAATCCACATGAATTTGTTAAAAGTGTTAAGTGTTAGGTTTAAATAAATGAATGATTCTCAACTATTTTGCGTTTCTCCTTAATCAAACATACCTGATTCAGGTCATTGGGTCATTAGTTCAAGATCTGAAATGGGTGTCAAACAAAACTGCATGCAAAAATGTGGGGGTGGGGTGTACCAGAAAAATAGCTTGAATTTCCATCAGATCAACAAAACCAGCCATCATTTAATCGACTCAATACCCTAACCCCCACTCACAATGCATTAGCAGTAGCAGCACGATAATGATACAGCAAACAACCTTAACAGCAGGACAATTCCTCGACAACCAATCACATTTCCTTCCCAGATGTCATTATCTAGAAATATAATATAGAGTATGTTACCTACATAGTGGCAAATAATGATGACACTACCTCTTCCAGAATATGTCATATGCTGTTGTTTACGACAGCCCAGTCGGAGTGTGTAAAAGTGAGATGGCTCAATGTATGTAGCAATGCAGTCATTGGAGATTCCTTGAGAGGGTTTGCTGTCTGCGGTGTAGAGCTGGAAATGCTGTGATCTCTCTCCCTCTCGCCTCGGGCCTTTACATATTTACTCCATCTCTTCCTCTCATTCTGTCATACTCCAGTATGTGTTTGTGTGTTGACTGTAGTGACGTGTCGTTCTTGAATGATTCGTTTATTTCGAATGAATCGTAAATGTGATTCTGGAACAATGAACCCTCTCAGGGAGTGATTCATTTATTAGCGCATGCGCACATTGTCCTGGAGGGTAGATGATTAGTTCCATTTCCAAGTCTTTTATTGGTTTTGAGATGTCCGTTCATCATAGGAAAGACATAAGTGAATCGTAAACAGTCAGAAAGGAAAACAATATTTGATCTGTTTAGCTGTCAAGTCTTCTGGTTGGAAACACATCAGCCAATCATATATGCAGTTAGAGCCAGTAAAAGATTTGATCCGATTATTTCTGAAGCCCTCGGGTTAGATTTGATTCGTTCATCGATCGAGTTCTTTGGTTGGAGTTGTTTGTTCATCGCGTGAAAGACAGAAGCCAGTCTAGAGCGGTAAAATATTTGGTGAGTTTATTTCTCTAGTCCTCGGTTTTGATTCGATTTGTTCATTTATCAAGTCCTCAACTATGAATCGTTCGTTCATCATGTGAAATCATATGCAGTCAGAGCAGGAAGATTTGATCCGTTCATCTTTCAAGTCCTCGGTTTTATTTGAGTTTGATTTGGTCCGTTCATTTCTCAGGTCCTTGGGTTTCATTTGATGCATTCATTTCTCGCTTCGTTGGGTTTAATTTGATCCGTTCCTTTCTCTTGAGTCCTCATGCATTCTTGTGTTTAATTTGATCCATTCCTTTCTTGAGTCCTCGTGTTTGCTTTGATCCATTTCATTTCTCGAGTCCTCGGGTTTGATTTGATTAATTCATTTCTAGCATTCTTGGATTTGATTTGATTCAATAATTTCTTGAGTCCATGAGTTTGATTTGATCAGTTGTTTTCTCAAGTTCTCGGGTTTAATTTGATCCGTTCCTTTTTCAAATCCTTTGAGCTGGTATGATCTGTTCATTTCTCAAGTTTGATTAGATCCGTTCATTTCTAGAGTCCTCGGGTTTGATTTGATTCACTCATTTCTCGAGTCCTAGGGTTTGAATTGATTCGTTCATTTCTATTGTTTTTGGGTTTGATTTGATTAACTCTTTTCTTGAGTCCATGAGTTTGATATGATCGGTTCTCTTCTCGAGTTCTCTGGTTTGATTTGATTCAGTCATTTCTCGAGTCCTTGGGTTTGATTTGATCCATTCATTTCTCGAGTCCTCGGGTTTGATTTGATTCACTCATTCTTCGAGTCCTCGGGTTTGATTTGATCCGTTTATTTCTCGAGTCCTTGGATTTGATTTGATTCACTAATTTCTCGAGTCCTTGAGTTTGAATTGATTCGTTCATTTCTGTTGTTTTTGGATTTGATTTGATTAACTCTTTTCTTGAGTCCATGAGTTTGATATGATCGGTTCTCTTCTCGAGTTCTCTGGTTTGATTTGATTCACTCATTCTTCGAGTCCTCGGGTTTGATTAGATCCATTCATTTCTAGAGTCCTCGGGTTTGATTTGATTCGTTCATTTCTATTGTTTTTGGGTTTGATTTGATTAACTCTTTTCTTGAGTCCATGAGTTTGATATGATCGGTTCTCTTCTCGAGTTCTCTGGTTTGATTTGATTCAGTCATTTCTCGAGTCCTTGGGTTTGATTTGATTCACTCATTCTTCGAGTCCTCGGGTTTGATTTGATCCGTTTATTTCTCGAGTCCTCGGGTTTGATTTGATTCACTCATTCTTCGAGTCCTCGGGTTTGATTTGATCCGTTTATTTCTCGAGTCCTTGGATTTGATTTGATTCACTAATTTCTCGAGTCCTTGAGTTTGAATTGATTCGTTCATTTCTGTTGTTTTTGGATTTGATTTGATTAACTCTTTTCTTGAGTCCATGAGTTTGATATGATCGGTTCTCTTCTCGAGTTCTCTGGTTTGATTTGATTCAGTCATTTCTCGAGTCCTTGGGTTTGATTTGATCCATTCATTTCTTGAGTCCTCGGGTTTGATTTGATTCACTCATTCTTCGAGTCCTCGGGTTTGATTTGATCCGTTTATTTCTCGAGTCCTTGGATTTGATTTGATTCACTAATTTCTCGAGTCCTTGAGTTTGAATTGATTCGTTCATTTCTGTTGTTTTTGGATTTGATTTGATTAACTCTTTTCTTGAGTCCATGAGTTTGATATGATCGGTTCCCTTCTCGAGTTCTTTGGTTTGATTTGATCCATTCATTTCTCGAGTTCTCTGGTTTGATTAGATTCACTCATTCTTCGAGTCCTCGGATTTGATTAGATCCGTTCATTTCTCGAGTTCTTGGGTTTGATTTGATTCACTCATTTCTCGAGTCCTCAGGTTTGATTTGATTCACTCATTTCTCGAGTCCTCAGGTTTGATTTGATTCACTCATTTCTCGAGTCCTCAGGTTTGATTTGATCCATTCATTTCTCGAGTTCTCTGGTTTGATTTGATTCAGTCAATTCTCGAGTCCTCGGATTTGATTTGATCCTTTCATTTCTCGAGTCCTTGGGTTTGAATTGATTTGTTCATTTCTATTGTTTTTGGATTTGATTTGATTAACTCTTTTCTTGAGTCCTTGAGTTTGATATGATCGGTTCCCTTCTCAAGTTCTCTGGTTTGATTTGATCCATTCATTTCTAGAGTTTTCTGGTTTGATTTGATCCATTCATTTCTAGAGTTCTCGGGTTTGATTTGATCCGTTCCTTTTTCGAGGTTTTCGGTTTGATTTGATCTGTACATTTCTAGAGTTCTTGGGTTTGATCTGATTCTTAATTTCTCAAGTTCATGAGTTTGATTTGGTTCGTTCCTTTCTCGAGTCGTCATGTTTAATTTGATATGTTCATTTCACGAGTCCTCTGGTTTAATTTAATTCATTCATTTCTAGCATTCTTGGATTTGATTTGATTCAATAATTTCTTGAGTCCATGAGTTTGATTTGATCTGTTCATTTCATGAGTTCTCGGGTTTAATTTGATGGATTCATTTCTAGAGTTCTCGAATTTGATTTGATCCATTCATTTCTTAAGTTCTCAGGTTTGATAAGATCCATTCATTTCTCGAGTCCTCTGATTTGATTTCATTTGATTCGTTCATTTCTCGAGTGCATGAGTTTGGTTTTGATCTGTTTATTTTTCAATGTCCTCCAGTTTCAATTGTTTGTTTATCACGTGGAAGACAGAAGACAATCATATGCAGTCAGAGCAGGGAAAGAATTGATCCATTCATTTATCGAGTCTTTGGATTTGATTCGTCCATTCCTCGAGTCTTCGGGTTTGAGTTGATCTGTTCGTTTCTTGAATCCTCCGATTTCATTTCAAGCATTAGTGGTGACATGGTGGCTCAGTGTTTAGCATGTTCTCCCCATGTTTACGTGACTTTCATCCGGGTGCTCTGGTTTCCCCCACAGTCCATGCGGTACAGGTGAATTGAGTAAACTAAATTGGCCGTAGTGTATGAGTGTGAATGTGAGATGGGTGTGTATGGATGTTTCCCAGTACAGGGTTGCAGCTGGAAGGACATCTGTGTATAATATATGCTGGATAAGTTGGCGGTTCATCCTGCTGTGGCGACCCCTGATGAATAAAGGTGAGTAAAAGATTGGATTTGTTCATTTCTTCAAGTTTAAATCGTTCGTTCTTCATTTGAAAGACCGAAGCCAATCATACACAGTCAGATGTGATGCATTTATTTCTCTAGTTCTCGGGTTTGAGTCGTTCATATAATGCAGCCCTAGACTCAATGGTCCATTCGATAAAATTATCTGAACTTCCTATCACTACAGTAGTTGAATACTGTATTCTCTGCCTCCTCTTCTAACCAAACTCCAGATTTTTTTATATAGTGACATGTTGTGTCCACCGTTGAACAATCACATCACTGCAGCTCATCCAATTACAGTAATCCTGCTAATAAGATTCACACACACACCAAGACGTCTCAAATGTGTGTGTGTTCAAACAGTCAAGCCAAATGAATGGAGTTTGCACTCGGGTCACGGGAAAACGCTTGCAGGGTTAAGACCCCCCTTCCGGAAATCATTATAAAGCTGGCATGCAAGCCCAGAAATGTTCATCAAATTAACGCCTGAGCCTGAGGGTTTGGTAGTAGGCAGCGGAAGCAATAAGGCTGCTGTCTATAAACCAGCAAGCTTTGGCAACAGCGGATTGGATGGATGGACTGAAGGAAAAGGGAAAGCCAAGAGCGCAGAAAATAAGAATAATAATAATAAAGTCTTCTGTATAGCTGTAATGGCTCATTGGCCACTTTGGGACAGTGGCTTGTTTTAAGTTTTGGGGAAGCCGGAGGGATTTTTGGCAAGGCGAAGCATCAATTTTTAGGAGAGAATTTAATGGTTTATTTGCTAGTCATAGTGAGCTCTTTTGTCAGATGCTTTTTATAATAAGTAGCTATCTGAAAGTGACATTATCTATCATCATTTACTCATCAATGCCTCATTAAAACTCCTTTCTTTATTTTATTTGTGCAAATTAGTAGCAGATATCCTAAAGAATACCAAATACTTTGATTTAAAGGGATAGTTCACCAATAAATGAACATTTTGTAATCATTTACTCACCCCTGACTTGGTCCAAACCTTTTTTTTTCTGTTGAACACAAAAGAAGATATTTTGAAGAATGATGGCTGCTTGTTACCATTGATGTAGTATTTGGTATTTCTACTTTGAAAGTCAATGGTTACAGCTGTCTGACAAATATTTTCTTCATTTTGGAAGAACTATCCCTTTAGCAGCTGCATGTAAAGCAATAGTTCACACAAAACTGAACATTTACAGTTTATTTACACAAACCTCAGGCTATTAAATATGTAAGTGACTATGGCCCCATTTATACTAATACATTTTAGTTTCAAAACGGTGTTTTACACTGTAAAAAATGCAGGGTTCCACACAATTCATTCACGTTGGCCCTACACAGATAGATTAAGTTAACACTTTTACCAAATTTATGTGGATTGAACACAAAAAAGTTAAGTTGTCCCAATGAAATCTCAAGAATTGAGTTGTTTCAGCTCATTTTAAATTGACTCAAAATCAAAAGTAGTTTGAACAAGTAAAAAAAATGAGTGTAGAACAAAAATGATCCATGTTCACACTGGTGTTTCACCTAGCGTTTCAGAAAAAGATCTCAGTCCACACTACACTGCTGAAAGCGCACATCACGTGACCACAGACACACTCTGGCATGTACTGCAGCTAATGCGCACTATATATATACATATATATATATATATATATATATATATATATATATATATATATATATATATATATATATATAATTTCACATATATATATATATATATATATATATATATATATATATATATATATATATATATATATATATATATATATACGCTTTTTCTCAAAAAGTGTACACAGTGGCCTCTCGTGGATTCGCAAAAACAAAAATGGCAAAAAAAAAAAACGTATATGTGGCTAGAAAATTTGGGAAGAAAAATCCGTAGCGTTAACCCTGCTATGATACTTTCAACATAGGCTCATTCTTAAAACATAGTCTTTTATACCTTTCTGGAGACTGCAAATGATGCAGCCAGAGGTACGTATGGCTGGATTTCATTTTTTAAATGAGCGCTACGGGACGATATGACACCATTCCTTTTCGTGCTTACTAGCTGACCGCTTACCTCCGTATGAACAGCTTTCCTGCTGTAACCAGTTTGTCCCGTTAACTCGCCATGTATGTTGGCGGACTTGAGACGCAGAGAGAAGTTGACCACTACGACGGGGTTCGAGTGCGGTGAAGAACGGTTCCAGAAAGCAGGTAAGACCAAAACAGAATCCAAAAAATAAAATAAACAAGTAAATAACAGGGTGAGAATGTGGTAAACTCTGAAAACATGGTAAAAATCAGACGAGGGCTTTTCTATTTTGGATTGCTTTTGAAACTTGTTGTTGGGTTTAGGGAAGTGGCTGGGTGGGTCAATCGATACAATTGGTTGGGGTCAGGAAAGAAGGAGGGTGGGTCAGTCGATTGGTCGGTCAGTCAGTCAGTCAGTCAAACAGTGGCCTCTGGTGGGTTTATGCGAGAACAGCAGGCGCGAATGGCACTCGTGAGATAAATTTGAGATCTCAAAAAGCGTACACAGCGGCCTCTTGTGGATTCGCAAAATCTGCAAAAAAATCGTAGCTCCTAGGATGTATTTCATACTCTCCAGAAATGTATATAGAGGTACGTTTTCAGAATGAGCCTGGCTTGGATACTTTTTTAAGGTAATTTTTGATGCAATAAACACCACCACATAATGTCTATACGCACAGCCCTTATGTTGGGTAAACACTGTTGTTAATACGTCAAAGGGTAAATGAGAACTTCCATGCTTTTAGGGAACGGGTATGGAGATAATCGCATTGACAGCAACACAGAGAACGTTGTTGTTTAGCATGCACACACACATGCACAAATGCAATATACATTCATATACACGTCCGGCGTACACTGCTAACACCCTGGATATGCCATGCGAATAAATCAAGTAAACATGCAGACATATTAAATGTGTTTGGGTTAGCGGGTGAATGTTTTTGCTCACACGTATGAATGCCTACACATGAGATGTTTTATGCGATCTCAGTCTCCTAGATTATTGGTTTTGGCACCGAGGGCGATCCTGCAATGGTTTATATTGTGTCAGGAGAACGAATGCTAATGCACATGAGATTGCAGTCTGGGGGTCAGGAGTTGCTTTTTCCATTAACATATTCTTTGCATGAGCTTATCTAGAGTTGTTAAATGCGCATAACTTGCATGTACACACCGTTTACTTCATTTGTGTGTGCCTGCAGGCAATTGAATTTACGCTCCCTCACTTGTGCACACACACACACACACACTCAGACACACAAATACACCTACAGGAGTGAGCTCTCAGACTGCTCTACGCAGACTCATTCTGAAGCAAATGTGTGAGGAGACTGAGCGCACGAGTGACTGTGTGAAGAGAGTAGACTTGAGTGTGTGTTGCTTCTGCTGAATGACGCTAGATGTTCTGTTCTGATCTGTTTCTGAGCTCTTGTTTTGGTTTACAGAATGACTTGATGTGTGTCTGTGTGGGTGTATATATTTATGTGTTGGTTTGTTTTATCGATCCAGGTGTCAGATTTGTTAACACTGGAATTCATTGGAGATTATATTCATTCATGCAATCATTTTCTTTTTCGGCTCAGTCCCTTTATTAATCAGGGGTCGCCACAGCGGAATGAACCGCCAACTTATCCAGCATATGTTTTACACAGCGGATGCCCTTCCAGCTGCAACCCAACACTGGGAAACACCCATACACACTCATTCACACACATACACTACGGCATATCACATGTCTTTGGACTTGTGGGGGAAACCAGAGCACTGGAAACCCACGCGAACACTGGGAGAGCATGCAAACTCCACAGAGAAACGCTAACCGGACGAGGCTCGAACCAGCGACCTTCTTGTTGTGTGACGATTGTCTGGATGCCCTTTCTGCTGCAACCCTACACTGGGAAACACCCATACTCTCTTGCATTCACTCACATACACTACAGCCACCTTACCTATACCACATGTATTTGGACTTGTGGGGAAAACCGGAGCACTGGAAACCCACGCGAACACGGGGAGAACATGCAAACTCCACCGAGAAACGCTAACCACACTACGGCCAACTTACCTATACCCAGGGGCGTAGCGGACATTTTAAAAGTGGGGGGACGGCTATTTGACATCATACCTTCATATAACTATTAATCACCTGTTTCTAAATGGTCTGTTTCTAAAAGTGAGGGGGACGGATCCCCCGGTTGCTACGCCCCTGCCTATACCACATGTCTTTGGACTTGTGGGGGAAACCAGAGCACTGGAAACCCACGCGAACACAGGGAGAACATGCAAACTCCACAGAGAAACGACAAACAGCCGAGGCTGGAACCAGCGACCTTCTTGTGAAGCGATTGTGTTACCCACGGCGCCACCGTGTTGCCCGGTTGTAGACTCCTTTTTAAGAATCTTACATATTTTTTGGCCAACCCTTGTTTATGCATCTAGACAAGGGGTCTCCAAACTCGGTCCTGGAGGGCCAGTGTCTTAGAGAGTTCAGCTCAGGAACCAGCTAATCAGGCTCTAACTAGATATACTAGAAACTTCCTGGCATGTATGTTGATTGAAGGTAGAGCTAAACTCAGCAGGACACCAGACCTCCAGGACTGAGTTTGGACACCCCTCTTTTAGACATTTTTGATTGGGGTTTGTTAAGTTAATAGTCAAGTAGGATTCCCCTGAACTGTAGTTTTCTTTTTTTTGGACCTCTGTGTTTGCAAACCCCGTCTGCGTAGATCGCTGATAGTCTCCAAATCTCCAATGTTCATTTCTGATGTCATCATTCTCCTAATATCCCGCCGTGTCTCCATTGTCTCCAAACTCCAGCATCATCCGCTCTGCTCTGTATTCTCCGTGTATCAGCTCAATATCCATGTCCTCACCTGTCAGCATTAGCGCTGTGCAGTGGTGCGTGTTCCTCCTCTCCGCTATTCTCTCTCTTACCAACCATCCTGTCCGCTCTTCTTCTTACCGCTCTATATATTTCACAAACATCCGTCCCATGTAAAACTCTGATTCAGGAAATGTATGCAAATGACCTAGTTAAGCCTTTAAATGTCACTTTAAGCTGAATACTACACTGTAAAAAAAAAAAACAGTAAAAAACTGTAATTTTGGCAACGCAGTGGCGCAGTAGGTAGTGCTGTCGCCTCACAACAAGAAGGTCATGGGTTTGAGCCTTGCCTGGGTCAGTTGGTGTTTCTGTGTGGAGTTTGCATGTTCTCGCTGCGTTTGCGTGGGTTTCCTCCGGGTGCTCCGGTTTCCCCCACAGTCCAAAGACATGCGGTGAATTGGGTAGGCTAAATTGTCCGTAGTGTATGGATGTGAATGAGTGTGTGTGGATGTTTCCCAGAGATGGATTGCAGCTGGAAGGGCATCCGTTGCGTTAAACATGTGCTGGATAAGTTGGTGGTTCATTCCGCTGTGGCGACCCCTGATTAATAAAGGGACTAAGCCGAAAAGAAAATCAATGAATGAATGAAATCTGTAATTTTATGGCAGCAGGAAAATTACCAAAAGAAAACAAAACAAAAAAAAAATTCTTGTTCCATAAATACAAGTTATTACTGTCATTTCACAGATTTTAACTGTAGTTGTACAGGTTATTACTGGCATTTTACTAATTATTACGGCAATTACACAGATTATTACTGTCATTTTACAAATTATTACTGTAAATATATAATTTATTAATGTAATTATACAGAATTAATGTGATTATAAGGATAATTACTGTAATTATACAGGTTATAAATGTAATTATACAGATTAATTAATGTGATTATAAGAATTATTACTGCAATTATACAGGTTATTACTGTATTTATACAGAATTAATGTGATTATAAGGATTATTACTGCAATTATACAGGTTATAACTGTTTTTATACTGAATTAATGTGATTATAAGGATAATTACTGTAATTATGCAGGTTATTATTGTAATTAAACAGATTAATTAATGTGATAAGAATTATTACTGCAGTTATACAGGTTATTACTGTAATTATACAGAATTAATGTGATTATAAGGATAATTACTGTAATTATGCAGGTTATTAATGTAATTGTACAGATTAATGTGATAAGAATTATTACTGCAGTTATACAGGTTATTACTGTAATAATACAGAATTAATGTGATTATAAGGATTATGACTGTAATTATACAGGTTATTACTGTAATTATACAGATTAATGTGATTATAAGGATTATGACTGTAATTATACAGGTTATTACTGTAATTATACAGAATTATTGTGATTAAAAGGATTATGACTGTAATTATACAGGTTATTACTGTAATTATACAGAATTAATGTGATTATAAGGATTATGACTGTAATTATACAGGTTATTACTGTAATTATACAGAATTATTGTGATTATAAGGATTATGACTGTAATTATACAGGTTATTACTGTAATTATACAGATTAATGTGATTATAAGGATAATTACTGTAATTATGCAGGTTATTACTGTAATTATACAGATTAATTTATGTAATTATGCATGAAATCTCTAAATATTCCATAAAATTTTCCACTTTTAACACACCTTTAAAACTGTAAAAGACAAACTTTTAAAGAATGCTTGAAAAAAAGCTTAGAAACCAATTACTGCTGCTTTAATAAAAGACTGTAAATATAACTATAAACTATACTATAGTTTAATAAATATTGTAAGGATATGTAGGTTAAACTCCAAAACTATTTTCTTGAGAAAATACAAAACTGTTATCCATCTAATTTACTATTTCTTTTTTACAAATAACACATTTGGTCATCGTTTAACAACAAAAACAAGGTTAGTGTCATGAGAGATGCCTGTTCAACAAAGTTGAGGATCAAATAGCAGTTTATTAACAGAATCATCTTCAGTTAAAGGTTGAAACAGGAACAAACAGGTGCACAGACAAGCATAAAGGTGGCAAACAAAATAAACAAGTCAAACACGGCAAGAAAAGGAAACCCGCGACGTAATGCTCACTAAACAGTTTAAGACTCAGAAACGATGTGTCTGTGTGTGCTGAGTTTATAGTCCTTGAAATCAGTCCATAACAAGATTCTTACTGTCACAGCCGTGCCTTGAACCCGGGTCTCTGGTGTGGAGACTGGTGTGAGTACCACTGAGCCACAGGGGTAGTTGAGTGGGTCCCAAACGAAAACTCAGAGGGAATCCAGAACAAGTATTTATTAAAAAAAGTCAACTTAGATTCTTCTCAAAAAATGAGGTAGCAAAACAGACAACTTAAGTTCTTCTCAGAATGAGGAATACAACATATTTGAACAGTATAATAAACATGTAAAAGAAAACTCCACGGGGGGAGAAAACAAATAGACATTAAAGCAACCAGCAACAGGAAAATAAAACAGTCTTACTAGATGTAGCTCAGGACATCAAGGCAACGCAAGGCAAGTTCAACAAGGATGACTCAAAAACCGAGTCAGGATCACAGACAAAGTGACAACTTAAATACACAGGCTGGAACAAGTCACAGGTGATCACAATTAAAGTAAACAAGGACACACAAGGAAGAACAAAGGTAGAGGGGAAACACGGGGACCTCTAGGGGAATGGAGACAAAGTGCAGGATGGTGACAGACTGTGTGTGTAATCAGTCAGAATTAGAAACACGGGTGTGCGAGGTGCATGCTGGGAGTTGTAGTTCGTTAAAGTAACGTGTGAAGTTAGATGACTGGTGATCGTCACAGTTCGCATAGCTGCATTGTTAGAGTAGCAAAATAAACATTTGATAGTTCACAGTGCATGCATTATATGCAGCCTACAAACAATACGCTATTATTGGACTTTATTAACCTCATGTTAATCTTCATATGTTCACTATCTTCACTAAAAACTTTTTGTTTCCCTATTTTTACAGGAATAATCTGTAAATATTAACGTAAAATTACATGTTACTCTCTAAAAATACATAAAATTTGGTTTAAAAAATAAAGTAATATCAAATTACAAGCAATAACTGTAAATTTAATGTTAGAATTTTTTATATTACAGAACATATCTGTAAAACAACAGGTATTTCACTGTATAATGAAGAAACTGGAAAATTCTGTAAAAAAATACAGACAATTACCTGTAAAATAGCGTTTATTTTTTACAGTGTAGTATCTTGAAATTAATTAAAACTATTAGAAAAAGTTTTAATTAAGTTTTAATTATTAGAAAAACTATTAGAAATGTGCTGAAAAAAATCTTCTTTGCATTAAACTGAAAATGGGGGAACAAATATACAGGAGGGCTAATAATTCTGATTGAATCTGTGTGCTGTTATTTGCAAACGTTATTTGCATTTGGCTATTGAAGAGTGTTAATTTTGGATCCTGAATGTGTGTGTATATTCACAGTTTCACAGGCTTTCTGTGGTAAGCTGGCCTTGTCAGCAAAACTGCCAGACTGTGAATTCACCCGTATGCGTGCCTGTGTGTGTGTGTGTGTGTGCTGCTGAAGGTGCGATTCTGAGTGCTTGCACACATTTGAGCGTGTGGTGTCTCTGACACCGGGCCGGTTCTAATGAGGCGGTTCAGCAGGATCCGCACCCGAGCCGTGCCACCGAACATTGACAAATGGCTCTGCTCTCCTCATTTCATCTAAGTGAGCGAGGCCACAAGAGCTACCGGCAATTTCATAGAAACGAGTCCCCTGAGTCTGAACGTGACTTCGCTTTTGCCTCGGTAAGTGCACCATACAAGAAAATTGCATTCATTTCCTGGGAAACAACTGTTTGTGAGTGAAGGAGGAGGAGGGGGGAAGTGAGCGATGCGTATTTGCACATTGAAACGGTAAACATACAAAAGGACTCTGTAAACTTTTGCTTTGCTTTGCCAGATGAAAGAGGAGGCTTATGCAAATCGGGTTTTTTTGCACCGCAGCCCTTCGAGATAGCCGGGTTTTGGCTCTTTTTTTTTTCCTGTTGAGGTTTGCTGCTTGCCTGCTTTTCTCTGCTTAGCATGTCACACAAACATATGGCGTGTATAGAAAGCACACTCACTCTTCATTCTGTTTTTCCAGTGATACAAATGCTTCCAGAAGGCACAGGACGCCAACATGACGTCAGATTGATGTAGAACCCAAACATCGTGGGGCATTTTGTTTGGAAATGAAAATTGGGTTGACGTCCGAACCATAGATTGTAAAAGATATGAACGTAGTATCTGTGATATCACCCATAGGTTTCTGAAGGGCTACAAGTGGGCGTGGCCAACCAGCGGCATTTAGTTCGCACGTCGTCGCTCCAACCAGGGGTAACCAAATAAGGACAAAGAGGCGGAGCGTGAACGAAGCTGCAGACGCCTGCTAGCTTTTGCTTAGACGTGCTTTTCTTTGGAAGAAACACTTAATACTGTATTACCTGCGACTCGTTTGTGTTCTGACCACATGTGCTTGGTTGAACACTATATCAATAAAGTGTTTAGACTTTTAAAGACACTGTTGTAACACATCAGATAATTGTAAGAAATAATTCCAAAAAGCAACTGACTGTGTAAAGCCACGTAAAACAAAACAAAAATACGATGAATATGACGAGTTCAGCGGCTAATCAGCCAGAATCAGCTGAGGTGACGAGACAGCGAGCAGCGAAACCTAGCTGTCACTCAAGTGGCCACGCCCTTTTTTATGCAGACTTAATATAACTTAATATAAAGTAAACGGATGAGTTATAAAATATTCACCCCCCTCACAGTTGTCATGAAGGGTAATTATAGCTATATGAACCAAAATCGTTCTTTGTACCAGGTTGTAAACAATTTTTTTAGCTGTAAAGTCGGCCATTTTAACACTGGGGTCAATAGAAATCTTCTCTAATATGGAGCCAGGAATAGCAGAATTTCCATTACACATCTGTATTAGATTTACGAGGGAGAACGGGAAGTTGCCACTTGGTCAGAACCCAACGTCAGGCTGATATCAATGTCCAACCTAAAATCAACCAAATATCAATGTCTAAAGCCGGGTTTACACTTCTGCACCAATCGATCGCCTTGACCCATGGCGCCTGCCTTGCGCATAGCCGTGCATTTATACGTCTGTGTGCTGTTTCTGTTGCTCTGCAATAGCATTTCTGAAACTCTACCTGGCAGTCGGTTTTTATGATCATCTGTGTCGAGTTTCTTTCTTGTGTTTTGTTTTTTCTAAATGCTACCTTAATGTACAAGTAGCTATAACTCGCTCATTCAGCCGACGTGCAACAACTTTAATCATAAGGTAAACACAAAACAAAAGTTTCCATCTGAAGCTCCTTCGCAGGACTAGACGCTTGTAAATACTGGCTCCATCTGGCTCGTGGCTCTAAGCACCGCCCACGCTCATCACAGCCACCAAGCTGGCCAATCACAGAGCTTGCGCTACACGTTGTTGCGACGTGAAGTTACATTTTTTGAGAGGCGACCACGTGAAGGCTTTGATACACCTGTGCTTGACACAGAAATATCAATCAGCCTTAATGATGTTACAGCTTGATGGACGTTACCACTATGACGTCTATCAGACGTTGGATTTTGGTTGCCGTACCTGATGAATAAATGTCAGTAATTGACGTCATAATGACGTTGGGTTAAGATGTTGGCTTGAGGTTGGATTTTGGTCAGTTTCCAACACAACCTGAAATGGGTTTCGTGAGTTTCCTTCAGGTGCTCCGGTCCAGTCCAAAGACATGCGCTATAGGGGAATTGTGTAAGCTAAATTGTTTGCAGTGTTTGTGTGTGAATGTGAGAGTGTATAGGTGTTTCCCGGTACTAGGTTGCAGCTGGAAGGGCATCCGCTGTGTAAAACGTATGCTGGATAAGATGGTGGTTCATTCCAATGTGGCGACCCCTGATGAATAAAAAGACTAAGCCTAAGGAAAATGAATGAATGAATGGATTAATTGTTCACCTTAGGAATAATGATGCACGCTAGCAAAATAAATTGACTTTAAAAGATCATAAGTGACTGGAAAGATGGTCAAAATCTAAAAATATTGCAAATATGCATGCGTAATGACATACTGTATTTACAGGACTAAAAAATGTCTCTTATAATGCATATATAATTATGTTTATATATGGAAAATGTATTAGAGATTCCCTATGAACTTTCTGGCTCTTGGTACAAAGAGCTCAGAGTGGCTTTGAAATCTGCTCAATGCGTGCTCAATTAACAACAGTAGCAGGAAAGGTCCAGTTATCGGCGGCCCTCATTGGATTTCCTTTGTTATTTATTGCTTTCCTCCTCTCCCGCCCCCATAATCACGCTGCCGGTCGGTAATGTTGTGGATTAGCCTGGCCTATTTACCCTCTTCTCCTCTCCACAGAGCTCCACGTTACCTCCTAACTCCCATCCTCCAGCCCACATCATCATGTAATCATGCGTACCTATGCAGCTGGAATACTAAACACCACGCTCAAGCCCTGCAGAGCTTCTGAAGCTGTTTTGACTGGAGCTGCATGATTCCAGGAGAAAAAAATAAAAAAGCTGCACTTAGCAGTCGCCACCCAATTAACAGCTGACAAATTGCAGAGCTGCCAAGCTCTTTTAGTCAACGGTAAACTCTTAAAGGTGCTGTATGTACATTTTTGACTCTTCTAACGCATCAAAATAGCATAATATGTTTGCAGATGTTTAAGAAAGATGGCAAGTGAATGTTCTTGATTATCAGAAAAACAATGCTGAAGTCAAATGTTCTGCTCAGTCAGAACGTCTGTCTTTGTTTTGGCCATTTAACCCGCCCAATGCGAGTTTAACCAATTATATTTCTGCACCCCGAGTTGCCCTGGTGGAAAACAGCGTATTTCATTCATTCACTCACTCAGGAAGTCTCTTAAAGCATGTCTATGACTGAAAATGTAACCTCTGGAGAACAGTAGAAGCCCCGAAATGAGATGCAGATTCAGAGTTCCACATGAGGTGGGTATTAATTAACAAATAATATAAATATTATGAACGTAAACATTAGGTGAGCAAGTTACATTGTAAACCCAAGTTCCAACAACAAGTGATGAGCAATTTGACTGTTTGCATCAGACAAAACACGACAGAAATGTAAATTCAGCCATTCAGAAGCACAGAATAGTGCACTCACTGCACTCCAGCGAAATTGTAAGGTTTATAATCTAATTAATATATAGTAAACCTCTTTAACATTATTAAATGTAGATGCTGAATCACTGATATGTGTTGGTTTGCACTGAGTCACAGGTCTGAAGTTCAATTTCAGACGGTTTATTTTATTTTCAAGATCTGAGGTGAACTATCTGCTGGTGCTTTCAGTAGCATGCCGTTGCTTTCAGTTTGAAAATGGTTCAAATCAGCCTTTAGGCTCGATAGTCGGGCACGCTCACGTCAATCTGGCAATCTGTGCTTGTGTGAACTTGCCAGAGGAGGAGCTGAGCAAAAATGTGTTTTATTTTAGCAGTGCAATACCTAGTTCAACCACTAGGTGTCAAACTGAGATATTGCCATTCATTACTCAGACGAAGACTCTTGGGAGACAAAATAAACCATAATGACATGTGGAAAGAGGAGCAGATCTACAAGGAAAGTGGTCTTTAAATAAATTCATAGTTGTGAGCCATTCAGTTAGATGAGTCTTCTTGATCATTGCTTTAATATCTTCTATGACCTTATTGTGTGTGGGTGTTTCCAATGCTATCGCATTCCCAGGGCTGGAGTAACATAAGGGCTAGGTGGGGCTGAAACCCCAGGGCCTGTGATGGGAGGGGGCTCTTGATTGGCTGAAGAATTCATTTGTGACATGATGCAGGAAATGCCTCTGTGCATTATGCCAATAAATTGAAGAATTTCTTTTGACTAGCTGCTGTTCAAAAACAGTGATGCTGCTAAACTATGATTTGGAGTGGCTGTAGCCCAATCTGTATTTCAATTAGCCCTGTTTTAGTCCCTAGTAAGGGTGACCAGATGTCCTGTTTTTTATTTCCCAGGACAGTTCATTATTTCAGCTCTACAGCGAGAACGGTCGAGTTAAAGGTAGGCTAACCAAGTGCATTGTAGAACCAAAAAATAAGATTCAAACAGTATTCGTTATTAACGTGCAGTAAGAGAAGCCGGGATAGGCGGAATCAGTTAATATATTGGACTCATAACTAACTGATGTCTTAGCCGCGCACCGGCGCAATCCTGCCCTCAAATAATATAACCAAGACAGTGTGCGACCAAATCAAATAGCCTACACAGTTATCAAGAGGTTCATCGTTGCGGAGTATCTACCTTAAGAAAATGCATGGATTAAGTCTAACTGAACCAGTTAGAGAGCAAAATTTTCAATTACTACAATAATAAGCCGGAGCAATCAAATATTGGTGCAGGCTTTCAACAGACAGTATTTTGCCTAAAACATTCTGCCAATATTTTGCCCAACCTTCTGTAATTGATTGACTCAAGACCAAAAGGGAAAAAAGAATCAAGGAGTTATTTTAGGGATTTCTGCTCAGCTAATGTTTAAAGAAAAGTTTTTAAAGGTAGCCTCATAAACTCAGTTAGGAAGTACTGCAAATGTATGTCACAAATAATCAATAATAATAATAATAATAATAATAATAGCGTAAAAAGTTACTTTTGTGAGGAGATCAAATAAATGGGGCCCTTGTGTTTGCAATAGCTCCAGGGCCCGATATGTTTTTAATCCAGCCCTGCTCATGCCAGTTCATAACTGTCTGATTTAGTGGCTAATTTAGATGAATTTGTACGATCTCATTCGTACATTGTAGCATGATTTGCTAATCCCCCAATGGCGGTTGAAATTAGGAGTGGGGTTTGGTGTCACACCTCCTTTTACAAATCATACATTTGAGTATGTCTGAACCTGTGTGAATTTGTATGTAAATAGTCATATTTCCTCCTGAGATCAGGTTATTGTTACCCAGCACTGTTGTTTCAGATGTTAGCGTATTCTCAGTGCTGGAAGGGAATCTGATGCATAAAAAAAAATATGCCAGAGTAACTAGTGGTTCATTCCACTGTGGCGACCCCTGATAAATCAGCGACTACGCTAAAGGAAAGTATTGACCTTATTCTTTACGTATGACGGGGTGCTGAAAATTGGAACGATTTTGGCTCAAGACTTTCAGTCTCATTTATTTTTAGCCATAATGGACAATTTACTTTATTCAATTCCCCAATATCACATGTGTTTGGGCTGTGGGGGAAACCGGAGCATCCGGAGGAAACCCACTCCAACACAGGGAGAACATGCACACTCCACACAGACATGGACAGGCCCAGCCGGGACTTGAACCAACGACTTTCTTGCTGTGAGGCCACAGTGCTATCCACTGAACCACCGTGCCATGTTGCAAACTTTCGATTGGTAGTTATATTATTTTTGTTTTTATGTATTATCATAAACACACTTTTGTTAATCTTTTAGGGTTTGGAGAGCGAGTACAATTCTCCCGTAGTTTGAAGAGAAAGTCATTTCTCCCATTGGTAACTGAATGTGAAGTTTCGAGCACACTTCAGCATTGAAGAATAAGGTCAACGTTTTAATCTTTAACGCAGCATCATTTCTTCTTGCATATATAAGAGTCAAAGCATCAGTTTCTACCAGCAACAAACTAGGCTTACCAATGAGCAATCTGAAAATGTCTTCAATTATTATTCAGGGTAGAAATTTCAGACCACCTCTCCCTGAAGATCAGAGAGTCCCGCAGTAAGGAGAGTGGCCAATAGCAGCTCCCTGATGCATGTCAATTATGTATACAGTACTCCAGGAATTGAGCAAGCGAGAAAAAGCCCTGTTTTGGCCCACAAATGATATTAAATGAACCAAAGTAATGCGGGTCGTAAACAAGTGAGTGAAAACGAGAATGGAAGATGCCTGTTACAGTACAATTAGATGTCTATTTGTAATGGCACTACTCGTTTCATGTGCATGTCAAATTTATATTTAATAACAAAACGTGTATCACTGTCATCAGTTTCATATCTTCTGAAGTATAATATAAAATAAACATTGTCTGGCACACTGTGCTAATTGCTTTTCCTTAATGATCTGTCCAACTCATTTAACTGGAAGCTGAACTTTACCGTTTTCACTGATTTGCAAGATGATGAACTGCTGTTACCTCACTAAAACCCTCTGAAAGCGGGTTAGACCAAAGAGATTCATCGTTTAACTATCGAAGAAAAGCTGTGATGTCACTAACTCGTTCAAGTTCTGTCTCGACACAGTGTTTTGACCTTTAATTAGAACTGAAAGCCACTCTGCTCTGAGTAAACCTTTAAGGGTAAACTGACCTTGAAATATTGAAATGACTGCCCAGAGTCCTGATCTAAACCTGATTGAGAACATCTGAAGTCTAGTAAGAGACACTCTCTTCCTGTCTTGAAATACGTTATATGTTTGTTTATACAACACCTCTTTTCATTTCAAGAGTTCACACCTAGCTGATAATCAATCAAGCAAGTTTAAAATTTGGGTACAGTGAACTCATCAGTCTGGGATGATTGGTGCTTTATGACATGCCGCGTTATCCTGCTGGAAGTAGCCATCAGAAGATGGTCATAAGGGATGGACATGGTCAGCAACGATTTTCAGGTAGGCTGTGGCGTTGACACCATGCTTAATTGGTACTAATGGACCCAAAGTGTGCAAGAAAATCTCCCCCACACCATTACACCACCACCAACAGCCTAAACCGCTGATACAAGGCAGGGTGGATCCATGCTTTTATGTTGTTTTACCCGACCATCCGAATGTGGCAGCAGAAATGGAGACTCATCAGACCAGGCAACGTTTCTCCAATCTTCTATTGTCCAGTTTTGGTGAGCCTGTGTGAATTGTAGCCTCAGTTTCCTGTTCTTAGCTGACAGGAGCACCACCCGGTGTGGTCTTCTGCTGCTGTAGCCCATCCGCCTCAAGGTTGGACGTGTTGTGTGTTCAGAGATGCTCTTCTGCAGACCTCGGTTGTAACGGGTGCTTATTTGAGTTACTGTTGCCTGTTTATCAGCTGGAACCAGTCTGGCCATTCTCCTCTGACCTCTGGCATCAACAAGGCATTTGGGCCCACAGAACTGCCGCTCACTGGATATTTCCTCTTTTTCAGACCATTCTCTGCAAACCCAAATGATGGTTGTGCATGAAAATCCCAGTAGATCAGCAGTTTCTGAAATACTCAGACCAGCCAATTTGACACCAATTTTATCACTTTTTCAGCTTCATTGAATTAATTATAATAATTCGAATTCTTAGCTAGGGTTTTTGTAGTACAAAGACCTTACGTAACTCCAAAAAATAAAAACTATTTTATTTGTAACATCCTTACCTGTTTAATATGTGCTCATACTATATTTTAGTCCCCCAATAGACACTAGACTACAAATACACGTTCATTTATTTGACCCTAACCCGAAATAAACAGTAAATCTCTACTAGTCATTAGTTGCTATGTCGGTCCAAAGTTACAAAGTCAACAGAATGTCCATCCAAATGAAGTGTAGCCTCTTAGGATGTCAAATTTGTTCACAGCGCTGCTTTAAAGCATATCACTAGTTAAGGGTTGGCATCTACACACGACTTGGAAACTTCAGAATCCGAAGGCTTCCTGATTAGGGAATTACCCCTGCTCCTTTGCTGCACTTTGATTTTTTCCTCATGTTTGAGGACTTGAAGTAAGGACAGGACTTTTCAAGGCTTGCAGAAGTGGAAGAAGGAGAAACAAAGCACAGGATGTGCACAAAGGCCAGGTCAGTGTTCAGCAAGACAGTCTCTCAAAGTCAGACGTCCCAGAAGTGCTGTGCCGCTTCCAAAAACTCTGGCCCACATATATATCTTGTAGCCGAGAAAGACAAAGACCTTTATGCATCCCCGCAGAACTCCTTGTAATAAAAAAATACTCTGGAAAGAAACGCAACGAAACCCAAACTAAACAAAAAGTGTGTCATAACCCAGATCTGTCAGGTCCGCCGATATACAAGGCTTATTATCCACATGAGAGCCACTGTCCCGAACTCAGTGTCACTGGGAGAAGTCTAGCGTGCTTGAAAATAATATTAAGACCCATTTGAGGTCAAAGTATGAACGCTGTAGTGAAGGCTAGCAACAAATTTCCTTGAAGTAAAGTTAGTTCAGTCAGTGGGCAGCTCAGTCCCCGGGGCATCTAGAGGCAGACAAATGCTAAAATATACACAACTATGTACTAGATCTGTAAAAACAGCTGTCGTCTGATCAAATGAGCAACAATTTGATCAAATATGGTACATTTATCTTAGGAAACAACATCTAGGAGAACAGAAACCGCATTTCCAGTTGTTGCTGTCATCTGTATGTGTGTTAATGAGGAGAAAGAGTGGTTTAAAAAGCAAACCATATGGCGTGTGCTGTCAAGCATGAAGCATCTTGGGGGAAAAATGACAGAGTTTCAGTTAAAGTTTCTTAAATCTATCTTTTTTAAAATAAAGAAGACTTCTGTGTACAATATAGTACATATGGCTTTTACAATTCCTCACAAAATACAACTTCATTACCACGGTACATGTTCCAGAAAGATAGTAAACCTGTGTTACTTTTAAGAGGTGTAGTTTACTGTCTAAATAGTTGACTTTCACGAGAAAATTGTGTGAAAGCTCATTGCCTTAAATCAGGGGTCACCAATCTCGGTCCTGGAAGGCCGGTGTCCCTCCAGGGTTTAGCTCCAACTTGCCCCAACACACCTGCCTGGGTGTTTCAAGTATACCTAGTAAGACGTTGATGAGCTTGTTCAGGTGTGTTTGATTAGGGTTGGAGGTAAAATCTGCAGGACACCAGCCCTTCAGGAACAAGTTAATAAACCAAGTGATGTTTTATAAACAAATTTGGGGAGGAGCACGCGCAGAAGTTTCAGTATCAAATACGTCATTGACAATTATTCTATTATCCAATCAGTTCTTGACCAAACCCCTATATATACCAAAGCTGTCTTACCTGCAGCATCTTACGACTTTAGCATCCCTCCACCACCCCGTCACCTCACCTCTTAAGCATTACAATCCCGGGGGGAGCGTTCTGGGGCCGGGCTAGATACTTCGCTCGAATCCCTATTCCTCTTTGTTTCCTGATAAGAGGAATAACTCGAGTTTGGGTGTCTTCCCCGAGCTCAGAGCCCTCTCCCCGGACAGCGCACCAAATACGCTTTATTCTGAAACTATTGCAAGTGTGAACTCGTGAAACACCTAATAATAATACGGAAACTCTGTACAGTACACAAAAGGTTGACTGAAAAGTAAAGCTGGTTTTTAAGTTGTCATATGAAGGCTCCAGTAGGCCCGGATAAGTAAACTGTCCTGATAGATTGACAATGAAAACTACTTGATAAATTGGGATGTGAATGTTGTGAAGAAAAATGAAAATGTCAGTAAGGGGTGTAAATAAAGACGCAACAATGAGCAAAAAAAAAAGAGCCTTCAGCAGTAAAATAAGAAGCAAAGATATTATAGTAATAATAACAGCGGCAGCAAGTGAGAAGAGAGAAAACCAATAGGAAGAGTATCTTCAATGTAGGCTCATTCTGAAAATGTAGCCCTATATACATTTCTGGAGATCGTTAATTATGTAGCCAGAGGAATGTATCGCTGCATTTAGTCTTCAAAGAGAACGCTACAGCGCGGTATGAATGACGACGTTCCTTTTTTGCGCTTCCAGCTGAACGCTTACCTTCATGTGGACGGCTTTCCTGCTGTTCGCAGTTTGACTAGCAGCTCGCCATGTACATCAGCAGACTTGAGACGCAGAGTTGACTGAGATGGCGGGGTACGAGTACGGTGAAGAACGGTTCCAGAAAGCAGTTAAAACAATATAAATAAATAACAGAGTGAGAATGTGGTGAAATCTGAAAGTGTCAATAGTATCTGGATGCAGCCTTTATGATGCAAGTTGAGATTGCATCACTCAGCGATGAAATGTCCGACACAGTGCACTCAATAGAGTGAGTGACGTCGCTGTGACGGGTAGGGTTAGGGCTGGGGTTAGGTGAGCGCATTAAAAAGCATTGGATGCAGCTCAGATTGCACTGCACCAGGTCTGCATCCAGACCCCTCTCGAAAATGTAGTAAAAATCAGGCTGCCACGAGAGGTTTTCTTTTTCTGGATTGCTTTTGAAAACACTGTCAGGGTTTAGGGCCGGTCGATCGGTTAGTCACCCAGTCGGTCAGTCAGTCGACAGCGGCCTCTGGTGGATTTACGTGAGAACAGCAGGCGCGAGAGATGCGCGAGAGAAATTTGAGATCTGAAAAAGCATACACAGCGGCCTCTGGTAGCTCCTGGGACGTATTTGGCACTATCCAGAAATATTAAGCTAGTAGTGTTAGTTGATGGTTTGTTAGAACCATGACTTTTAATAATTCATTGGTTTTCAATCAGCTTAGTCTCTATTTCAGAGGTCGCCTCAGTGGAATGATCCACCATTTTGTAGTGGATGCCCTTCCAGCCGCAACCCAGTACTGGGAAACACCTATACACTCTCATTCACACACACACACTCATACACTACGGCCAATTTAGTTTCCCCAATTCACCTATAGCGCATGTGTTTGGACTGTGGGGGAAACCGGAGCACCCAGAGGAAACCCACGCCAACATAGGGAGAACATGCAAACACAGAAATGCCAACTGGCCCAGTCGGGACTCGAACCCGCAGTCTTCTTGCTGGGAAGCCACAGTGCTAACCACTGAGCCACTGTGCCGCCCCAGTACCGTGACTTGTGACTTAAAATAAAGTGTTACCTAATTTTTTTACATACGTTTAAATAACAACCAAGCAAAAGCTATAGAAAACAGGCTTGGATAACTAAGATTATATACTGGCCCTTTTTTTAGTCCTGACATCAACCTTGAATTCCACTAAAGCTTTCATTTCTTTGTATGTTGAAGGTTGTTCATGGAGCCAAGCTAATAAAGAACCATTATGAGAGTGTGTTGACAGAGGTGATAATGAGTGGCAGATACAGGCGATTATAATTCAGGAGACGTGGATTTTGGCTTGGATGTGATGGTGGAGCCTGATGTGTCTGGGACATCAATATTATTCAACCCTGGATCATTGGAAATACGCTCTTCAGCCTACAGCCTGCATTGCTCTGGGTATGTTTTGTTGCACATTTCAGATGACAGATCCACTAGAGCAGCGCTCCTCAACCCCCGGGCTGTGAAGAAATCATTAATCATTTCCATTTTATTTATTATTTACTTAGTTTGAAAATCTTTTATTTTGAAAAAGGACCGTGTTCTTTTGATTACATCTCTGGCACTTGAGTGCCAAAGTTTAATCCACAAGCTAGCAAAATGTGTAAGAAATAGACAGACGTCTTTGGAAAGTTTCTTTGCGAAGGGGAGAAAGGTCCAGTGAAGGACCCACGAACTGCCAAGAAATGGATCCGCAAACCATTTGTCAACAAATGAGGTGCATCCAGCATGCCTGTGCAAGAAGAAGATCAACTGCTGGTAATCGCAGACGAAGGTGGGCGTTGACATGGCTTGCACACATGTATTGGGAGCAACGCTCTTGAGCCTTCCAGGCGCACCCGGTTGAAAACAGAATGCCACGAGCACACTAGGATTCATGTGAATTGACCTATCAGCTTCATATTTTTATATAATATGCACAGTTTAGTGGACTAATGATCTCAGACAAACACTGCAATGCTTTTTAATTTTCTCCATTAATAAAACAATCAGAGTTGCAGCAATTTTTTGTCATCCTCTGAGAAAACAGTTGATGGACGCCTAACAATCTGCAGTAAAATTGTCAAACGTTGACTGGTCGGTGATAATAAAAAGGTTGGGGACCACTGCATTAGAAGGCGCTGTGTGCAGTTTTGTGAATCTGAAATGTATTTTTAAAAGCAGCTGTAAAGAAAAGTGTAGTTTTACCTTGATATTGCATTACTTTTATCTCACAAACAAACAAAGCACAACACTGTACAAAGTAAGCTATGAGAAACTGACCACACCAGAAAATATCAGAATGGAGATAGACATTTTTGCGTGAACTGCCCCTTTTACTGACAGGGGGAACTTTCAGTCCTGCTGCAATGAATATTATAATATATTTTTTGACAGGTGGTCAATTTCCTCTTGTTTAGACATTTCTTTTATATCAATCCCAAGCTGAGGTGAAATGTCATCAGCAGGCGTAGTAAATCTTCAGCCTGATCAACACACTGAGGTGCAGATTCTCGTTATCCGGTTTTATTATAGACTCACTGCTCTGAAGGAAACTAAACACAGCCACGAGGCACAATTATAGCGGATTGGTGCGTGAGCCACAGATGTGAACCTTTGTGATGGATGTGGCAGCTGAATGAAGTTCTCATTGACTGATAAAGCTAATAAACATCAACACAACAGTCAGAGGGAAAGACATTATCCATATGCTTACAAAAGATGCAGCCAAGCTCAATCATTTACTCTAAGAGTGAAGAAAATCTTGGATTTACCCGCACGAAAAAGCTAGCTGCTTTCTTAAACCTTGGTAATGTACTTGAATTAATCTCCTTGCTGAAAAAAAAACTGCTTAAACAAGCCTAAGCTGGTTGGCTGATTTTAGCTGGTCAACCAGCCTGATATTAGAGGGGTTTGGGCCATTTCCAGGCTGGTCTTAGCTGGTAAATGACAAGCTAAAACCAGCTTGACTAGCCTGGGATGGGCTACCCTTTTCATAGACCCTTTTCATGAGACTGTTAAGATGTGTTTAGGGGTCATCTGCATCTTAAATCCTTAAATATGATCATTTATATGTATTTACGTAGGTATTGCATCATCTTTGCCTCAAATTACCGCTTGTGGGAGGCATTTGAAATGCAACATGTATGAGTGCAGGACAGTAAATTTGACGTTGTTTACTCTTCTGGCTGCCGTTATCAGTCTCACACTATTTTTTCCTTTTTCTGAAAGTCTTGATAACACCATTGTGGAGTTTGTCTTTTATTATTTCAGCAAATAGGATCTTTAAAAATTATTAGTTGTACACTCCCATTTACTGCGCTCTAAGTTTACACAACTATGATGACATCCGCTTCTGAGAAACCCGGAAATGTGAAAAAGGTCCACAGACGCGAAACTACACACACAAAAAAAAGACAAAAAGGCTTGACTTTAGTACATGAGCTGGTGTGTAATCCGCAGTGGATGTGTTTATTGTGCGTGTGTTTGATGTGAAACTGTAAGACATGTGCTTTAGTTTTTTTGTGCTTGTGGGATCAGCAGCTGCAGAGCCAGAGGCGTCTCCACCAAACACATTGAAGCACAGTCGCTGATGTGTTTCTGCTGTTATTCAGGAACATGGCCTTGTCAGCAGTGTTGGGTTTGCAAAGCAGAATATTCTGGAGATAGAAGTTCAGCCAAACCCACAGATCATTATAGGGTTGTGTGAAATACAGTACATTTGACCACGAGCACACAGCCACGATGTTTACTAAATCACTAATAGATATTTTATTGTCTTGGTGAATTTATTTAGAATTTAATACTGTCAAAGTATGAATATCGACTATAAATATAATAATTATAATAATAATAAGATATAAAATATAATAATATAATTTAATATCTTATCTAATATCTTCAAACGATTCCATCACCTGCAGGAGGAGCCGAAAGAGGCCAGTGCACTGTGGAATGGGCAGTGGTTGAAAGTCAGGACCATGATAACCCGATCGTCAGACACAGAAACTGGCTCATCACATGAAACATCACCTGACTAGAATGTCACGCTACAGACTAGAGGTAGTCAGGATCAGCTCTAAGCACAGCTCGGGCTCTGGAACTCAACTCCCTAAAGAAGGGCTGGACTTTCTTTTACTCTTCCCATGGTGAGAGGTGGCAGGCTGGTGTGGGTTTGCTTATATCTCCCCAACTCGTGGGTAATGTCAGGGATACCCCGAGAGGTGTGATTGGCAGGAATGGCCTCCCTGATCTCAATTCGAGTGCTGTTCTGTTGTTGGACTTCTGTGCTAATCACAGTTTGACCATAACAAACACAATGTTCGAGTCTAATGGCGTCCATCAGTGCACGTGCCACCAGGACACCCTAGGCTGGAGGTCAATGATCGACTGTGGTTGTATCATCTGATCTCCAACCGTATGTCTTGGACACTCATGTAGAGAGAAGGGCAGAGCTGTCCACTGATCAACAACTGGTGGAGAGTTGAATCCACTGGTAGAGGAGGTAGCTGGACAGACCTGGCAGGCCCAAATGTATTATGAGGATCCTTTGGGAATGTCTGGCTGGACAACAAGTAAGAAGGATTTTCAACTCTCACCTCCAGAAGAACTTTAAACAGATCCTGAGGGACACTGGAGATATTGAGATTGAGTGGTCCATGCTCTCAGACTCCATTGTTGATGCAGCTGTAAGGAGCTGTGGCTGTAAGGCCTGTGGCAGTCATGAAACCGTTCGTGGACACCGGGAGTAAGGGATGCTGTCAAGCTGCCCCAGGCTTGGTTGGCTTGTAGGACCCCTGAGGCAGCTGGTGGGTACAGACAGGCCAAGCGTACTGCAGGTCGGGAAATTGCCGAAGCAAAAACTTGGGCATGGGAAGAGTTCGGGGAGACCATGGAGGAAGACTACCGGTCAGCCTCAAAGAGAATCTAGCAAACTATCCGGCGCCTCAGGAGAGGGAAGTAGGAAGTGGGGAGCCATTGACCTCGATTGGGGATATTGTGGCATGGTGGAAGGATTACACTGAGGATTTCCTCAATCCTACTGACATGTCTTCCTGAGGAAGCAGAGATGGAGAATGCAGGGGTGGACTAACCCATCACCCAAGCTGAAGTCACAGTTTGAAGCTCTGCAGTGGCAAAGCAGTGTGGGTGGATGAGATAGAGCCTGTGTACCTCAAATCTCTGGATGTTGTGGGGCTGTCTTGGCTGACACGTTTCTACAGAATCTTATGGAGGTCAGGGACAGTACATCTGGACTGGGCAACTGGGGTGGTGGTTCCGATGTTTAAGAAAGGAGACCAGAGGGTCTGTTTCAACTATAGGGTGATCATACAACCTCCCTGGAAATGTTTATGTCAGGGTACTGAAGAGGAGGATCTGGCCGTTAGTTGAACCTTGGATCCAGGAGGAACATGGCAGATTTTGTCTAGGTCGTGGAACACTGGACCAGATCTATACCCTTACTAAGCTTCCTCATGTGTTGTGTGGACTTGGAAAAGGCAATTAACCGTGTCCCTTATGTCATTCTGTGGGAGTATTGGGTCGAAGGCATTCTGTTAAGAACTGTCCGGTCCCTGTATGAACAGAGCAGAAGTTTGGTTTCCAAGTCAGACTTGTTCCTGGTGCACGTTAGACTCCAGCAGGGTTGCCCTTTCTCACCAGTTCTGTTTACATAGTTTATGGATAAAAATTTCTATGTGCAGCATAGAGCCAGAGAGGGTCTGGTTTGGGGATCACAGAATTTCATCTCTGCTATTTGCAGATGATGTTGTTCTGTTCGCTTTATGACGCATGGACCTTCAGCATGCAATGAGACGGTTTGCTGCCAAGTGTGTTGGAGGAAAGTCCTTCCCCCAGGTGGAGGAGTTTGGGAGTTTTGTATCTTGGGCAAGTATCTTGGGGTTTTGTCTGTTGACCTGGAAGGAAAGTCTGGGGTTCCTCCCTGAGACTGCTGACACTGCAACCCGGCCCTAGATAAGTGAAAGAAAATGAATGGATGGATTCCATTTTTCAGTAAACTTTTATTTGTGACTTGACAAATATTACTTTATTGATGTAATAAAAGTTTTGTCAAGTAACAAATAAAAGTTTGCTGAAAAATAGAATCCGTTTTCTTTTACTTATCCAGGGCCTCAGTCTCAGTCTCAGTCGAATAATTATCATTATGCTAATCATTATTTTGTTATTATTATTAACTGTATTAATTGCTATCACTTTACAATAAGGTTCCATTAGTTAATCTTATATAATTAACACAAACAAATAACAAGTAATACGTTTATTACATTGTCCCCCCATCTTCATTAGCATTAGTTAATGAAAATAAAGCCATTCATTGTTAAAAATAACTCAACAGATAAAAAAGTCCACAGGGTGTGATCTTAAAGAAAGCTCCATCAAAATGGGTAACCCCCTGTTCACATTTGTTTCAAACTATATAAAGGCTTCATCTTTTACAGCATGTTTCTTATCTTTTATAGTGGTTCTCCAAGTGTGGCAGAGAGTTTTAATGAAACCCAAAGAAAGGCTACGCTTGAGAGATTTGTTTTTGTACGCTGACCTCATTTAGCTTTCTCGCAGGCAGACCCAGCTCGCAAGTTAATCATAAATCTTTTTTTTATGTGTTTTTTTGTTTGCCAAAATAAAAATATACATCAAACGGATAAGCATGTGTATTGTGTTTCTTGACTAAGCTGAGGATTGAGATTTATCATGTCCTTGAGCGACTCGAATGTGTTCCAAGCTCAAAATCTACAGCGACGAACACAAAGACGTGACTTCATCTCAAAAAAAAAAAAATACTAAAAATAAAAGACGGATATAAATCGTTCACCCTGCTTTTAAAGCTCCGGTGAAATAAAGTCATCAGCTTTGTGTGAATGAATGCTCCATTGTCAGAAAAGCTTCATCTACAGGGATCACGCAGTCAATAAATCAATGCGAGCCATTTTTTAAAGTGGTCCTGCAGCCCGGCGACATCTCAATAATCAAACCTGCTCAATATCTGCCGCTGTTTAGTTAACACTCGTCTTTCACAAGCATATTCTGCAACATTTCTGCAGTCAAACCTGAAGAGAGAGAATTCTCAGAGCTCAACACAATACACGTCAAGACTGTCATCATGAAGGAGAGAAACAATGTTTACGTACATGCACCTTATATTGTGAACAATTTGATATATACTCAGATTATTACAGTTGGATGTAGTGTGTGTCCAACACAATCTCACGGCAATTCGTAACTTTTTGATTTAGTGGCTAATTCGTATGAATTTGTATGATCTAATTCATACAATTTAGTACGATTTGCTCATCCACCAATGACGGTTGGGTTTAGGGGTGGGGTTTGGTGCCACGCCTCCTTTTTAAAATCGTACAATTTCGTATGACTGAACTCGTACAAATTCGTATGAATTAGCCACTAAACTGACAAAACGTAAAATACCTACGTTTTCTCGTGAGATCAGGCTGGTATGTCATAGTACATATTTATATGTACTTTCACATTTGCTTTCATTGTCTTACTTTAAAAATATGCTGCCATTGTGAGGCACGGTTGCGCAGTGGGTATCGCTGTCGCCTCGCAGCAAGAAGGTCGCTGGTTCAAGCCTCAGCTGGGTCAGTTTGCATTTCTGTGTGGAGTTTGCATGTTCTGCCTGTGTTTATGTGGGTTTCCCCCACAGTCCAAAGACATGTGCTATAGGTGAATTGGGTAATATATATACACACTCACCAGCCACTTTCTTAGCTACACCTGTCCAACTGCTCGTTGTTAAACCAAGTTTTTAATCAGCCAATCACACACATGGCAGCAACTCAATGCGTTTAGGCATGTAGACATGGTCAAGACGATCTGCTGGACAATAGAAGATTTGAAAAATGTTGCCCGGTCTGATGAGTCCCCATTTCTGCTGCCACATTCGGATGGTTGGGTCAGAATTTGGCATCAACAACATGAAAGCATGGATCCATCCTGCCTTGTATCAACGGTTCAGGCTGGTGGTGGTGGTGGAATGGTGTGGGGGAGATTTTCTTGGCACACTTTGGGCCCATTAGTGCTAATTAAGCATCGTGTCAACGCCACAGCCTACCTGAGTATTGTTGCTGACCATGTCCATCCCTTTATGACCACAGTGTACCCATCTTCTGATGGCTACCTCCAGCAGGATAACACCATGTGATAAAGCGCCAATCATCTCAGACTGGCTTCTTGAACATGAAAATGAGTTCACTGTACTCAAATGGCCTGCATAGTCTCAAGATCTCAATCCAATAGAGCACCTTTGGGATGTGGTGAAACGGGAGATTTGCAACTGGGATGTGCAGCTGGCAAATCTGCAGCAACTGCGTGATGCTATCAAGTCAATATGGACCAAAATCTCTGAGGAATATTTCTAGTACCTTGTTGAATCCACGCAATGAAGGATTAAAGCAGTTCTGAAGGCAAAAGGGGGTCCTAGTAAGGTGTTCCTAATAAAGTGGCAGGTATATATATATAAAGTGGGTAAAAAAATGACACTGTGAGGCATTCATGGTTGTTTCTTCACACACAGTAGTTTACCAAAAACCCATGAGGAAATATGGATGGTGAGAGAGTCCATTATAGGGGAAAATTTCAGCATCAGTAATTTCATTACATAGCAGAGCTGAACTACTGTGTTATTGATGTTCTGTGCTAAATGAGAGGGAAAAACAGCTACAAAATATGTGTATCTCACAAACATCCAAATGTGTGTGCACGAAAAACATTTGAAGTTTTTAATTTAGCGTAAAACTAATGTTCCAACAGTCTCTCGTTTGTCAAGCTCAGGTATAGACTGTATATCTGTTTCTTTTTCACGTTATACTCCAAAGAATAAAAGTGTTTACATATTGCCTTTCTTCGCAAACAAGATAAACACACTCCAATAGCAAAATATGACCTGAAAGTAAATTATTGCGAGGTGTTGCTGGTAATTCTGGCTCTCGCTGGAGGAGATATTAAAAAAAAAGTCATATCTGAGCTGCTGGGAGGCCGAGGAGCGATGAATGTGCTTTACACAATACGCACAGCCATCAGGAAATACTTACAGTAACACCTCTGAGGCAGCGTTTGGACTTCATCGCTCGCATCTATTTATTTTCTCTCTCTGCGTTCACACCGCTTTACCCCCTTCGGCGCTTGGCATCAGCTCTGTCGAAGCTCTTATCTGGCTGGTGGTCAGGCTGCTTTGTCCAATAATCAGTCCTGTGGGATTTGCGCGGGATCTGAGCGCCGCAGCTTTGGGCCTCAGGGATCTTTCACCTCAGGTCTCGCCTCCATCCCTCCAGTCTTTAAAGGTCTCTCTGCTCTTTTTCCAACCACCTCAGCCGTTTCCCTCTCAAGGAGATCCTCTTGTCCCCACAGGGCCGCGCTTGTTATATCCATTACCCTTTTATTCACTCTACCTACCAGGAGCAACTTACCCACTTTATTCCCATCTAACATGCTCTTTTTTTAAAACCCAATATGTGTCTCGGCCTACTTTTTTTGCGTAATGTATAACAGGTTGCTCCGGGTACGTTTTACTGCTCGGTTCAGATCAAAAGTCCACTAGAGGGCGCTGTCTATATTTTTGTGAAACTGAAATACGTTACTTAGGGTGCTTTTGTTGTACGTTTCAGATGACAAATCCACTAGAGGGCGCTGTCTATATTTTTGTGAAACTGAAATACGTTACTTTGTTAACATTTTGTTGTGTTTCAGATGACAAATCCACTAGAGGGCGCTGTCTATATTTTTGTGAAACTGAAATACGTTACTTAGGGTGCTTTTGTTGTACGTTTCAGATGACAAATCCACTAGAGGGCGCTGTCTATATTTTTGTGAAACTGAAATACGTTACTTAGGGTGTGTTTTGTTGTACGTTTCAGATGACAAATCCACTAGAGGGCGCTGTCTGTATTTTGTGAATCAGAAATATGTTCCCCACACTATTCCCATCCTACATGCTATTTTTTTAACCAGAGCCATTAAAAATATGTGCATATTAAGCATAATCATGTGTGCATACGAGTGTATTCAAACATGCCACTGCACATATTCACATATTCAAGGTATTTCCAGCCTGATCTCACGAGGAAAACGTAAGTTTTTTACGTTTTGTCAGTTTAGCGGCTAATTCGTACGAATTGAGTAGTACGAAAATGTACGATTTTAAAAAGGAGGCGTGGCACCCAACCCCGTCCCTAAACCCAACCGTCTTTGGGTGATGAGCCAATCGTACTAAATTGTAGGAATTAGATCGTACAAATTCATTACGAATTGCTGTGAGATTGCGTTGGTATTTCTGAATCCGAGAAGTCAGATTCAAACATTTACGTGCTTAAATTTATACTTTGATTACGCTTTGTCAGACTGATTGAAGTGTTTACCTGAAGGATTTTTAGTTCATGTCAGCAATATGATTATAAAAATGTTTAGCTGGTGAGAGCAATGTCACTCTGAGCAGAGTAGAGGTGACTTTTAGCATGCTTTAAGTGTATTACAACACACACATACACACACACACACACACACACACACACACACACAAAAGCATCCATGCAGTGCATACTCACATGGGACGCAAAAACATGTCTCATTAATGAATGTGTGGTTATTTCCATGACACAGCAGATTAATAATTTTCTCAAAGTCATCTCTCAAAAACTCCCCTTTTGTAGGTGAATATATAATTAATTCAATAATTTTTGCTTTCTGTATTCTTAAGAATCACGATGAGCCTACAGTGTCTGTTTTGCCCGACTGAGACGCTGCTTCAGATGACTTTAGATGCAGCCTGAAGGAATGCAAATCGATTCAGACCATGCAAACTCATTTTGCAAACTCGTTTGGACAATTCCCTGAAAAGAAAGAGCCAACTTAAAAGAATGACTAATTCACATATAATTGGGATAGCTGGTTCGCTTGACAGAAGTACGGGACACACATAATAACTATGGAAACATTTGCATAGAAACAGCTGCAGGCACCACTGTTAACATAGGACGCCTGCTGTTTCATAATTCAGGTAAGATTGAGATTCCTATGTTGGTTTAGACAGGACTAGTTTCTTACAGAACATAACTAGTCTCTCAAAAGTCATCACTAGTCTCTAACAGACTTCACTCGTCTCTTAGAAAGATCACTAGTCGCTTACAGAGATCACTAGTCTCTCATATGACATCACTAGTCACTCACTAATCCTAACTAGTTTCTCAAAAGTCCTCACTAGTCTCTCAGACATCACTAGTCTCTCAAAAGTCATCACTAGTCTCTCACAAACATCACTAGTCTCTCAAAAGTCATCACTAGTCTCTCAAAAGTCCTCACTAGTCTCTCAAAAGTCCTCACTAGTCTCTCAAAAGTCATCACTAGTCTCTCACAGACATCACTAGTCTCTCAAAAGTCATCACTAGTCTCTCAAAAGTCCTCACTAGTCTCTCAAAAGTCCTCACTAGTCTCTCAAAAGTCATCACTAGTCTCTCACAGACATCACTAGTCTCTCAAAAGTCATCCCTAGTCTCTCACAGTCATCACTAGTCTCTCAAAAGTCATCACTAGTCTCTAACAGACTTCACTCGTCTCTTAGAAAGATCACTAGTCACTTACAGAGATTACTAGTCTCTCATATGACATAACTAGTCACTTACTAATCCTAACTAGTTGCTCAAAAGTCCTCACTAGTCTCTCAGACATCACTAGTCTCTCAAAAGTCATCACTAGTCTCTCAAAAGTCACCACTAGTCTCTCAAAAGTCATCACTAGTCTCTCACAAACATCACACAGTCTCTCAAAAGTCATCACTAGTCTCTCAGACATCACTAGTCTCTCAAAAGTCATCACTAGTCTCTCACAGACATCACTAGTCTCTCACAAACATCACTAGTCTCTCAAAAGTCATCACTAGTCTCTCAGACATCACTAGTCTCTCAAAAGTCATCACTAGTCTCTCAGACATCACTAGTCTCTCAAAAGTCATCACTAGTCTCTCAGACATCACTAGTCCCTCAAAAGTCATCACTAGTCTCTCACAGACATCAATAGTCTCTCAAAAGT
>NC_079455.1:1671643-1679143 GCF_903798145.1 Danio aesculapii
GGTAGTGCTGTCGCCTCACAGCAAGAAGGTCGCTGGTTCGAGCCTCAGCTGGGTCAGTTGGCATTTCTGTGTGGAGTTTGCATGTTCTCCCTGTGTTGGCGTGGGTTTCCTCCGGGTGCTCCGGTTTCCCCCACAAGTCCAAAGACATGCGGTACAGGTGAATTGGGTAAGCTAAAATTGTCCATAGCGTATTGTGTGTGTAAATGATAGTGTATGGGTGTTTCCCAGTGATGGGTAGCAGCTATAAGGGCATTCGCTGTGTAAAACATATGCTGGATAAGTTGGCGGTTCATTCCGCTGTGATTAATAAAGGGACTAAGCCGAAAAGAAATTAATGAATGAATGAATTAATTTCTTCTATGGGGTGGTGCAGTTGGTAGCGCTGTCAACTCACAGTAAGAAGGTCACTGGTTCAAACCTGGGCTGGGTCATTTGGTATTTCTGTGTGGAGTTTGCATGTTCTCCCTGTGTTGGTGTGGGTTTCCAAAGACATGCGGTATAGGGGAATTGGGTAAGCTAAAATTGTCTGTAGTAGCTGGACAAGTTCAGCTGAAAGGGAATCCTTTGCGTAAAACATGTGCTGGATAAGTTGGTGGTTCATTCCGCTGTGGCGACCCCAGATTAATAAAGGGACTGAGCCGAAAAGAAAATGAATGAATGAATGATATGTTTTCTATCATATTGTTTTCTGATGTGGAGTTCATATCTGTCAACCATTCCTTTTCCCGAGATTCTCCTGTATTTTACCATAATATTCTGCTATGAACCTGTTAAAGTATTATTTCATATTTATATCCTGTATTTTTAATCTTTTAATCTAATTAAATCCATAAAATTGATGGTAATTTTTATTTAAAAAAAAATATAAGAAACTAATGTAATGTCAAAAAAAAAAAAAAAAAAAAAACTGCTGGGAAATTCAATTTCTGGTTATTGACCGCATATATATATATTCAGTTGAAGTCAGAAGTATTAGCTCCCCTGTCATTTTTTCTCCAATTTCTGTTTAACAGAGAGCAGATTTCTTCAACACATTTCTAATCATAATAGTTTTAATAACTCATCTCTAATAACTGATTTATTTTCTCTTTGTCATGATGACAGTAAATAATATTAGACTAGATATTCTTCAAGACACTAGTATTCAGCTTAAAGTGACATTTAAAGGCTTAATTAGGGTAATTAGGTTAACTAGGCAGGTTAGGGTAATTAGGTAAGTTATTGTATAACGATGGTTTGTTCTGTAGACTACTAAAAAAATAAATAGCTTAAAGTAGCTAATAATATTGACCTGTTAAAACTGTTAAAAATATGCTTTATAGACTTTGTTTTAAAACTTTTGCAATGATTATGCAATTGCATTGAGATTTAAATCTAGAAAAGATGATGATTGTTTTGCAGTTATTAAATAAACTAAATTAATCTGTCATTTTCTAAAATAAATAAACGTTCTAATTCACCATATTTTGGTAACACTTTAATTTAAATGGACTGTTACACATTTATTTATTTATTTATTTATTTATTTATTTATTTATTTATTTATTCATTTACTATTTGTTTGTTTGTTTGTTTGTTTGTTTGTTTATTTATTTATTCATCCATTTATTTACTGTTTATTTATTTGTTCATTTATTCATTTATTTACTATTTGTTTGTTTATTTATTTATTCATTAATTTATTTACTATTTGTTTATTTATTTATTTATTTGTTTGTTTATTTATTTGTTTGCTTGATTTGTTCATTCATTCATTTATTATTTTTTTCATTTTTTGTTTATTTATTTATTTGTTCGTTCGTTTATTCATTCAGTAATTGATTTACTTATTCATTTATTTTTATTTATTTCTTTAATTATTCATTCTTTTTTCCGTTCATTCAATCATTTGTTTAATTATTTATTTATCTATTTATTTGTTCTTTTATTGGTTCATTTTTTTTGTTTGTTTGCTCATTTATTTTTTTATTATTTACATATGTATCCATTCATTCATTTATTAATTAATTCCCTTATTCAGTGACTTATTTTATTATTTATGTATCCATTAATACATATAATTATCTATTTATTCATTAATGTATTCATTCATTTATCTTCTTATTTGTTCATTTATTTGTTCATTCACTCATTTATTTATTGATTGATTTATTGTCTGTCTGTCAGTCAAAAGCAGCTTTGTTTTCCTTCAATAAAATCAAAAATTGCATCTAGCAATGCTAACTATGCATTTAATAAAATATAATTAAAATATACCACACCATGCACTGCATCATTATCCAATGCACTGAGCGCAGGCGAGCGGTGACTCTGCTCCAGCCGTTGCTCAGGTGTGGAGTTCCCGGTTTCTGCATTTTTTCGACATTTCCTGTGAGACCCAGAGGTCCAGATGGGGTTGCATTTCCTTTTTTTTCCCTCATCCTAACAGTCAGGCCAGCTGCCACGCTACCCTTCCCACAGGACCGTCCCAACATCAGGAGCCCCGCAGTCCTTAAAAGACACAGCAGGTCACATTTCAGAGGGAAGCGAGATGATAATTACATACATTTGAAGTCAAATTGAATAGTCGACCACTCTTTTTGTTTAAATATTTCCCAAATGATGTTGAACAGATTCAGGAATTTTTCACAGTATTTCCTACAATATTTTTTCTTCTGGAGAAAGTCTTATTCGTTTGCCTAGAATAAATTGAGTTGTTTTTTTTTTAAAGTGTTTTAAAGTCAATATTATTAGCCCCTTTAAGCAATATTAGTTTTGCATTGTCTCCAGAACAAACCACTGTTATACAATGACTTGCCTAATTACCCTAACTTTACCCTAATTACCCTAGTTAAGCCTTTAAATGTCACTTTAAGCTGAATACTAGTATCTTGAACAATATCTAGTCATATATTATGTGCTGTCATCATGACAAAGATGATAGAAAGCAGCTATTAGAAATGAGTTATTAAAACTATTATAATTAGAAATGTGTTGAAGAAATCTTTCTGTTAAACAGAAATTGGGGAAAAAGTATACAGGAGGGCGAATAATTCCGACTCCAACCAATTGACCTAACTTAACTTTCATAATTAATTAACTTTCATTAAACTAATTACATAGTTTGTTTAGTTAATTATAAGGTAAGCAGTTGCGTGTGTGGACAATAGCCGCGTTTCCACTATCGCGCCTAAAGTGAGCGAGCCAGGGCGAGCCAAGGCCAGTCGCGTTTCCACTATCACTTCCGGGGCGTAATCGGGCCAAAGCGGGGCTTCCTTGGGGCCAGCGTCCGGCCTTTTTCGGCCCGCCGAATACCTTGGGCCAAGGAGGGCCAGCTGGGGCTTCGGGGCGGGGTTACATACAAAGGCGGAGTTTTCCTGTCAGGTAAAGAGGAGACAAGATGCTTTCTTCCCTTACATTTGTTTTGCTATACGTCGTTCTCGTCGCTCGGCTGCTCTTTTGCGCCGTGCAGCCAAAATCTGTGTTCGAAGTAAATGCAGCCGAACTCGAATGTCCTTATCCAGGGATCGCTGTCTGGCCTTACACCAACAGACCACAAACAGTAAAAAAGCAATCGCTTCGGTGTTCTCCATCTTCCAGCTCTCGTAGTGATGCCAGGTTGTGTTTGTAGTTATAATTTGAGTTTTTTGTTCCCGCTGAAGTGGCCGGGTTGTGTGACGGGTTGTGTGACGTTTGATTCGGGGGACATTCTGGGGGCGGTGTTTGCGTGACAAGCTGCGAGCAACTAGCCCGACAGTGGAAACGCGACATGATTTCGGCCTCATTTCTCAACCTCCCGGGCTATTGGCCCGGCCTGGCCCGATTAAAGCCCTGGCTCGCACTGGCCCGATAGTGGAAATGCGGCTAATGTTGCTACTATATGTGGCGAAAAGTCCTACACTGTAAAATATCTCTGTATGTCCATATTTGATTATTTATAGTTTTATTTTCTGTTTATTTGCGGATGAACTGCATTATGGGATGTTGATCTCTGCTCTGTCCACTTTTGATGCTGAAAATTCAACTCTACAGTTTAACAAAGTGACTTTTACTGACATTTTAATAGTTTAAGATAATATAACGTATAATAAATAATATCTAGAGAAATAAGTCTGTAAAGAAACAGAAAATGTACTGGCAGTTTATTACAAGGTTTCTTTAGCGTAATATACAACACCAGCACAGACAATATAGCACTCTACACTATTAAAAGTGTTCAGAAATGTCACTTCAATTTTTAAACAAGTTTCTTCCCTTTCTTTATTTTTGCCATTACATTTTTTTGAAAATAACTGTCCAGTGAAGGCTTTAATACTGAGCAGAGTCCAGAGTCACTTCACAGCAAAAGGCGCTAATCCCGTCACGTCCGTGTTTTTGAGGTTTGTTTACACCTGGTTACTTCATTTGTTTATACTGATCTGATATAAATCCGATCGCTCTGACAACTTCAGAAGGTGGTCCGGGATGCATTCCAGATGAAGTTGGGTGGGTCTCATTATTTGTTTTTAGACAAAATTAATTTCAATAAAATAAGTTATGACCTGGAGAAAATCTGATCTGCATCCAGAAACACCTGTAGGTGCACGTTTACAGCCAAACACGCATAAAGTGCAAAATTAGATTAAAACTATATATATGTTATATGTAAATGAACAAAAAGCCTAAGTAAGAATTCCGCATGCCATATAATATGAAAATGTTTGAATAATAATGTATGTTTGATAATAAATGATCTATTAATGATTCAAGCATGTGCTGCTGTGATGAACCACCACAAATACAATCTGAATATCTTTAAAACGAACCCGAAAAGTAATTGTTATCAATATTGTGCATATTGATTATCACAACATACTGCAATATTGAATTTCGTCCCCATAAAAATGAAAAATAACATGTAGTGTGTGTGTTTGGACTGACAAAATGTGCAAATGATCTTAGTAAGCAACTTGACTAATTATTTTTGCTACTGCAAAAAGCACGTGCACATGATTCCAGAGGACAAGCTAATCCAGCACCAAATATTTCCTAAAATATCACCAAAATCCTTCTTAATCAAATACAAAATGTGGGGTAAAATTGCAAAAAAGGTCCACTTTTAGAGAAGAGGGGGGTTTCATTAGGTGGCTAACGGGCCTGAACGAGACTACAGAGCTGATCTGTAAATGCTAAACAGGTGAACAGATCTCATATACCATCTCCCAGCGAGGGTTTTGTGTGTATCAGTGATTCGCCCACAGCTCTGCATCCTTAACACGGGATCTCCAGCGCTCGGCCTCTCCTGTCAATCACAGCTCCGCGCCGCCATTTTAAAAGTGGGCCCGTCCTCTCCGCAGCACATCCGCGCTCCAGCAGCAGGCAGACGGCTGACATCTTTTTCATCAGCGCCTGTTTTTTCCTCTCGTCTCTCCTTCCCTCTTAAATAGGCCTTTGTTCTCCAGTCCTGCGCCTATTTTTATCCCACCGTTTCCACGCGAAGAGTCATGCCGATGACGACGCTTGGGAGATTTGCTCCTGGTCGCCATGGCAACACTTTCAAAAAGCTGGAGTCAAACAGGCTCATGCTTGCCGTCTCCCACTAACACATGCCTTATTTTGATCACCTTTACATTTCCGTCACAATGCTCTGCTATTCTCTCTCCTTTTTCCATGATTTATTCAGTTTATAAGCACAAGGGATGAATCCTCCAGACCCCCCCCCCCCCCAACACACACACCACCACCCTTCCCCCCTGAGCATGCAAATGTTGTTTTCATTGGCTTCATCCACTTCTTTATATGCTGGATGGAGCTGTATTTACCTCTCTCGACCACTGGCTGTGCTGTTGCAGAGCGAATTACATCCAGCGCACACAAGACATGTTTTGACTGGTCCACTGCATGCACTGGAGCTTTCTGCTCTGTAGGTCTGGCCTTTGCTTATTGTCTACATTTGCATAGAACAAAAGCGTGATTTAAACACGTATATTCCCATCTTCAGAATCAACCTAGGCTGGTTGGCTGGTTTTAGCTGGTTGACCAGCCTGGTTTTAGAGGGGTTTTGGCCATTTCCAGCCATTTCCAGCCTGGTCTTAGCTGGTCAGGCTGGAAAATGACCAGCTAAAACCAGCTTGACCACCTAGCCAGGCTGGGAGCCCAGCCAAAACCAGCTATGTCCATCTTAAACCAGGCTGGTCAAGCTGGTTTTAGCTGGATTTAGCTGGTCATTTTCTGGTAACCAGCCTGGAAATGGCCAAAAGTCCTCTAAAACCAGGCTGGTCAACCAGCTAAAACCAGCCAACCAGCCTAGGCTGGTTTAAGCTGGATTTTTCAGCAGGGAAGATGAGCTTTATTTGCCATGTGTCCGCAAAAACACACCAGAAAAGCAAACGTATCAACACAAGAACACAGAATGACATTTAAAAACGTGGAAGATAAAGCACATAAAAATTCTGAAGTTGATTTCTAAATTTACTTTGACTGTATTTCATTGGAGAACGCAAAATAGTCGATGTTTTGTCTGGTCAACTTCGTTTTATTTGTAAATATACATCCTTTCCTGTCATTCAGGGATGGGTTTCTGAAACAATGACGTAACTCGCGGATGAACCACCACAGTATGATGCATCGACTGGGAAAAAAGAATGATGTAGTAATGAGTGTTTCCAAAATACGTAGTTGCTTTGTCGCAGAACCACCGTTTGAACCACAGTAGTTATAACTAGGGCCAGACAGAATTTGCTGACATTTTTTGTTATTTCTGCGGAGAATTTTGTTTAAAAAATCTGCAGATTTATATTGAATGATTATAGGAGTATCAGAACTATAAACTTAATATATGAAATAAAAAATAATACATTTTTAACTTTAATGTTTACAATGCAAATCCAATTAGATCCACTTATTTGTTAAACAAAGCAAGTCTCTCATAATTGATCTACTAAATGACAGAAAATAATACTTTACAAACTGTATTGTAAATAAATCATATGAACATTTTAATATTACTATTATTATATCACAATATTATTAATGAAAATAATTTAAAAACTGAATGAATATAAATTTACACACATTTACACAAGTAAATACATAGACTCAATGATAGGCTTAAAATCTGTGGAAATCTGCAGATTTCTGCACACGCAGATTTCCCAATGGGCCTTGTTATAACATAAAACGTCCAAAATGACGCTCTAAACAGGGTGGACTAACAATTTCTTTAGAGAAAATCCCCATCATATATATATATACACATACACACATCCAATATTAGTTTTGTAAAAACATGCACTCATTTTCCATAATAATTATGGAAAAATTTTGCCACATATAGAGCCTGTTATATATATATATATATATAGGGGCAAATATTATTGAGAGTATTGCATATTCTATTCTATTATTTTCCTAATATTATATTCTTCTTATTATTATTCTTTTTCTTCTTCTTCTTCTTCTTATTATTATTATTATAAAGTAGGATATTGTTAATTAATTAATTTTTTTATTTTACAACTCAAACCAGACTTGAACCAGCGA
>NC_079455.1:1684143-1769143 GCF_903798145.1 Danio aesculapii
CTGTCGGCCACCTGCACTGAACACGGCACAGAGATACAAAGGTGTTCACTGATGCCGGATAAACAAAAATAACATTAACATTAGGATCTGAGAGCGAGTTACGATTAAAGCGCTGTGTTTTAACCCACCACTTATTATTTTACACAGCAAGTTGGCAGCAGACCATGACATTTAGCTTCAGTCCAATAAAAGCAGCAGCAGTTAGGGATTTTTGTTTGTGTGTACGGGTTTATGTGGTTTACAGGGACACAGAGTTGTATAATGATATTGGTATGACCTACTTGCACTTATTAAGCAGGTTTAGAGGGACAAACTATACTTAAAGATGTAAATTAATTCAAAGTTTATGTGAGGTTTGGCTCTAGATGGGATACGGCTGAGGATGCTCAAATCAATATTGCGTGATTTTTTATGAAAACTGTACAACTATACCTAATATTTTTACATTACAACGAGGGTTGAGGTAGATGTTAATAATATATAATTAATGGGTAATTTAATAAATCATATAAATAATTCTTGTTAACCATTGGCCACAGCTGTATCCCTTCTAGCAGCAATAGGGTGGGGTAGGGCCTTATAATAAGCTTTTATTTGACTGGATGAAATACGTTACGCCCATGGAGTGTCCCTTTAAACTATGCATACAAGTGTGTTTATGTGTGTGTGATTTTTACAAATATCTAATCAATCAAATAAATAAATATAAACGTTTGGACACAGCTGTATCCCTTCTAGCAATATCCAGCAGGCACACAACATCATAAGAAGTTAATATTAAGTTTGAGTTAGATCATGACGTCATGTGACCAAAAATTCAATTTCTAGTCAGCGTCTGAGGGCGACGCTATTTTGACGTTCAATAACGAAGTCAATTATGTAGATATTTGGTTAGTTTTAGGTTGCGTTGGAAAGTAGCCAAAATCTCACGTCTGATAGATGTCACAGTGGTAACGTCCACACAACGTCAAGGTGTAACATGATTAGGGGTTAATATTTGGTTGATTTTAGGTTTTATGTTGGACATAATTTCCAAACAAAATCCAACGTCCCCACAACGTTGGGGTACAACGTCAATCTGACGTCATGTTGATATCCTGTGCCTGCAGGGTAGTGTAGAGGTGGGGTAGGGCCATAATAACTCTTTTTTTTCCTTTTAACTGTATATACTGTATTTAATAAATAAAATAAATAACTTCTGGTCACAGCCTTATCCTTTCTAGTAAAACGCCAGGTAGGGCCATATGATAATGAAGGCCATAATTACTGTATAAAATACATTACGCCTAGTGACACTCCCCCTTTAAACCTTGTATACAAGTGTGTGTATGTGTGTGTGATTTTGACAAATATTTAATAAATAATATTAATATAAATAATTCTTGTTAACTTCTAGCCACAGCTGTATCCCTTTTAGCAACAACCGTGTAGGGTCATATAATAAACTTATTTTACTGTATAAAATACATTATGTCTATGGAGTGTCCCTTTAAACCATGTATACAAGTGTGTGTGTGCATGTGTGTGTGGGATTTTGACAAATATTTTAAAAATTATTCAAAGAATTCTCATTAAACTTTCGGTCACAGCTGTATCCCTTCTAACAGCACCCGTGTAGGCGTGGGGTAGGGCCATATCATATGTTTTTTTTACTGTATACATTAAGCCTATGACGTGTCCCTTTAAAGCATGTGTACAAGTGTGTGTGCATGTTTGTATGTGTGATTTTTTACAAATATTTAATAAATCATGTAAATAAATACAAACCTTTGGCCACAGCTGTATCCCTTCTAGCAACAATAGGGTAGGGGTGGGGTAGGTCCAAATAATAGTAGGGCCTATGGAGTGTCCCTTTAAACCATGTATACAAGTGTGTGTGATTTCGACAAATATTTATTGAATAATATAAATATTCTTGGAAACTTTTGGCCACTACTGTATCCCCTCTAGAAACATCCGGTAGGGGCATATAATGAGCTTTTTTTTACTGCATAAAATACATTACGCCTATGGAGAGTTCCTTTAAACTATGTACACAAGTGTGTGTGCATGTGTGAGTGTGGATTTGACAAATATTTAATAAATAATATAAATAATTCTCCTAAACTTCTGGCCACAGCTGTATCCCTTCTAGCAGCAATAGGGTAGGGGTGGGGTAGGGCCATATAGTAACCCACTTTCTTTACTGTATAAAATACATTACGCCTATAAGGAGTGTCCCAATAAAACCATGAGCCTGAATAAAAAGACAAACTCTCGTTTGTTTGGTCTTGTTATGGTAAAACTAATGTTAGGGTGAAAATTGACTTTCAAAGCAACACCACAAACACAGCGATGGCTGCTCTCTATTAAGCTATTCTCAGCAGAGCGACCACTCCAGCAAAAACCAGTGATTAGGCTTTGATTAGAGTGATTACAGCCCAATTTGATCAGTTAGCACATCGCAATTGTGTTGAACGTATTTCAGCTTTTCCTCTGCCACACACCCAGCTGCTCAGAGAAACAGGCCACTCTGGGTTTGTGAAGCCTGCTAGAATGCACAAGCTTTAGCCAAATAGCAAGCCCATCAGGAAATTCTCTTCTCTGCTTCAACCCTTATCTTCTCCAGCTAAACTCCCCAGTTTAATACTATTTTGTTCTTCGTTTGAGGGGGAAAAAAGAAGTGTGAAAGACAGCCTGACGGTAAAGTGCTGCCAACAACATTGTGCTGTGGTAGACCGGGTTGTAAAGGTGTGGAGCAGTTCTCATTGTACCTTAACAACAATGGCGACTGAGATGGAAAACAGGTGTGCACAAACTCATTGAAAAGATTTGGTGTGGCAAGGTGGGCTTCCCTGGTGTGTGACTAGACATTGGCTAGTATACGATTCTGAAGGTACGATAACCTTGGATAAAAATATCATGGTTTTATGATATAGGTACAGTGATTACTGCGGTAAAATATGTTCTATTTAAATGTCTACACTCTCAGAAATAAAGGTACGTGAGCTGTCACTGGGGTGGTACCTTTTCAAAAGGTTCACATTTGAACTTAAAGGGCACCTATGGTAAAAAAATCTACTTTTCAAGCTGTTTGGACAGACATATGTGCATGTATGGTGTATAGAGCGTCATATTGGGGTGATATAAACACACCCAGTGCTTTTTTTCCAATTTAACAACATAAAAACGGTGGACCAATTGGTTTTCAAACCGACCGCAACTTTAGTGCGGTCCCCCCGCCCACCAATATTGATTGACAGGCGCGTCATCATATCCTCAGTTTGTTGATTCACGTCCGCCATTTTCAGCGTGAGTCGAAGCGATATCACTAAAGGAACACCCTAGCTCTATTTTTAGATGCAAGGCTCATTGGGCTCAACACAAGAGCAATATTCTCCACATTATCGCTCTAATCAGAATTATTGGTTGTATCTTTAGGTAGGTTTGCAAACATGTGTACTTCTCATTGAGTCTACATTATACTTCAGCCGTTTGCATTTCTCGTGATCCCAGAAGCTCCCTGTGATCTTAACTAGCATGTGTTTTAGAATTCTAAACATCGGTTTCTATCAGGGTACACTCAAGTCGACGGCTGGGCGCCGCGGACCGCTGCAGAAACCTATGTTTAGAATTCAAAAATGCGTGGCGCCATGATTCAGGACACTTCATGTTTCTGCCGCGCCACAGAGAGTGTCTGGTGTGCCGTGTCGCGACTTCGAGCGGCGCATCCGGTGCCTCAGTCAAAGTTAATTTAGTGTGCGTGGTTATTAGTCTCGGTGTACAAGCTCGGCACTTGAAACTAGCACACAGTTGGCTGTAAAACTGTACAAAGACACAAATGATTTTGTACTCTCTGCTTGGTCTGTGTCCGAGCCGTACATGTACGACTGAATGCGGATCCTCTCACTCCTGCTCGTTCTCGCAGTCTGCTAGTCAGACTCTGTTGCAAACGCAGAGCGGGTGAGCTCATGGCCCCGCCCCCTTGTTACGTTGGCGGGAAGCCGAAACTAATTTACATGTGAAGCAACACACCCCTAAACCAGCGAGCTGTGGACACGCCCCCAACATGACACTTTTTAACACATTATAATAAAAAATCTGAGTTGTGTTTTAAACTGAACCTAAACTGGCACACTCAGAACAACCATAATATTAATATTAAATCATAAAACAGAGGTCAACTATGGGCCCTTTAAAGGGTCCATATTGGTACCTCAAAAGTATATATTAGTACCTAATAAAGTTAAGAGGTTTGTACTTTTGTACTTTTTAGATACTAATATGTACCCTTCAGGTATTAATATGGACTTTTTAGGTACAAATTTGTACCTTTTGAAAAGGTACCACCCAAGTGACAGCTCGCGTACCTTTAGTTCTGGGAGTGTAGGTAAAAAAATCCTTATTGGACACTATATATATATATATATATATATATATATATATATATATATATATATATATATATATATATATATATATATTATTTTAAGAAATATTTAAAATATTTTGTAACACTAAATCACTGACTTCTGCTCTCTTTGTTATTTGGTGTCCCCCGGTTGGAGCGATGACATGCGAACCAAATGGTGCCGGTTGGCCACGCCCACTCATTTGCACTATTCAGAAACCTATGGGTGACGTCACGGATACTACATCCAAATCTTTTACAGTCTATGTACACCACTGGAGGCGTGGCTTTGGACGTTAAGGGAGGGATTGTGTTTCAACGATATTATGCTAACGGATAGCATTTAGACAGATCACCTACTGCACCTTTAATGAATAATAAATAAAGTGTAGCCACTGCATCTAAATTACATGTCAAATCTATAAATAATGAACATTTAGTACACACTATTACATTTCTTACTAGCTTAAAAAAGCTATAGTGCATTTCTTTTTCACCAGAGATTCCTTTAATTAAAGTTCACATGTAAGATATATTTAACTCATGGACTTGTGTTCATGTTTGTGTTTAGTTCATGTTAACACTCAATGCATTAACTAATATAAATAAGCAGGCTTTGGATTTAAATAACGCATTCTTGTACACCACTGTGGTGGTGATGTGGCGCAGAGGGTAGCACTGTCGCCTTACAGCAAGAAGGTCACTGGTTTGAGCCTCGGCTGGGGTAAGTTGGGATTTCTTTGTGGAGTTTGCATGTTCTCCCCATGTTGGCATGGGTTTCCTCTGGGTGCTCTGGTTTCCTCCACAAGTCCAAACACATGCGCTAAAGGGGAATTGAATAAATCAAATTGTCCATAGTGTATGTGTGTGAATGAGAGTGTATGGGTGGTTCCCATTTATGGGTTGCAGCTGGATGACAGACAAAGTTTATAAGTTTATTCCGCAGTGGCGACCCCTGATTATTAAAGGGACTAAGCCGAAAAGAAAATGAATAAATGGATTTATACCACTGGTTTTAATATACAGGTTAAATAATGTCCGTGTGTGAACTTCACACTATTTAACATTCCTAATAAGCTAAAAAAAATAAGTGAATTTCTTCATTTCACCAGGGATTCCTCCTTTAATTAAAATTCATACATAAGACATATGAGGCACTATTTATGTCCTGCCAGTGAGACAGCGGTAACTTATTTCATCTATGAGCCACTGTCCTTCCTCCACATGGAAGCGGCCGTCCCTACGCCACGTTCACACTTCTAGATAAATCCATTCAGTGACAAGAGGCCAGGACCCTTGGCGCCGGGCCCTTACCCTACACTACAGTAATGTGCTGCGGACATAAGCCAGTCAGTGGAGCGTGTTGGCACCTACTCACTGCCCGTCTGTCCCGATTCTGTGTGTGTTGACACAATCTCCAAGAGTGCTTCCCTTGCGAATAATAATAATTATATTAATATTAATATTAATAATAATATTAATAATAATAATAATAATAATAATAATAGTAATAATAATAATAATAATAATAATAATATGAGCAATAATAATAATAATAATAATAATAATAATAATAATAATAATATGAGTAATAATAATAATAATAATAATGATGATGATAATAATAATAATAATAATAATAACAATAATAATATGAGTAATAATAATAATAATAATAATAATAATAATAATAATAATAATAATAATAATAATAATATGAGCAATAATAATAATAATAATAATAATAATAATAATAATAATAATAATAATAATAATATGAGTAATAATAATAATAATAATAATGATGATGATAATAATAATAATAATAATAATAACAATAATAATATGAGTAATAATAATAATAATAATAATAATAATAATAATAATAATAATAATAATAATAATAATAATATGAGTAATAATAATAATATGAGTAATAATAATAATAATAATAATAATAATAATATGAGTAATAATAATAATAATAATAATAATAATAATAATAATAATAATAATATGAGTAATAATAATAATAATAATAATAATAATAATAATAATAATAATAATAATATGAGTAATAATAATAATAATAATAATAATAATAATAATATGAGTAATAATAATAATAATAATAATAATAATAATAATAATAATAATAATAATAATAATAATAATATGAGTAATAATAATAATAATAATAATAATAATAATATGAGTAATAATAATAATAATAATAATAATAATAATATGAGTAATAATAATAATAATAATAATAATAATAATAATAATAATAATAATAATAATAATAATAATAATAATAATGATAATAGTAATATGAATAATAATATGAATAATAATATGAATAATAATAATAATATTAACAATGATGACTTCATAATAATAATGTGGAGAATATTGATCTTGTGTTGAGCCCAATGAGCCTTGCATCTAAAAATAGAGCTAGCGTGTTCCTTTAGTGATATCGCTTCGACTCACGCTGAAAATGGCGGACGTGAATCAACAAACTGAGGATATGATGACGCGCCTGTCAATCAATATTGGTGGGCGGGGGGACCGCTCTCCTACGTAAAGTTGCGGTCGGTTTGAAAACCAATTGGTCCACCGTTTTTTATGTTGTTAAATTGAAAAATAAGCACTGGGTGTGTTTATATCACCCCAATATGACGCTCTATACACCATACATGCATATATGTCTGTCTAAATAGCTTGAAAAGTAGATTTTTTACCATAGGTGCCCTTTAAAACCAAAAATGCTTGCTGGGAATATTGTAACAAAAATATGATGATCTGCTTACAGCTTAGCACTAAAAGTGCATTTTATTCACCAAAATAACCTAAAGGCTGGCTGTTCACACAATGGATCTGTAATGTTTTTTAAAGTCGCCGTCATATGGAAGTGAAAATTTTCCCTTTTTTTCCCCATTTCGTGATGTACATCCGATTGAAACAGTCCTATAAGGAAAAAAATGTTGGATGGTGCATGATTTTGCGTGCGTTGACACAATCTCCAAGAGTGCTTCTCTTGCGAATAATAATAATAATGCACGGTGAGTGGTGAGCTGGTGCATGACCTCACCGCCGTCTGAGTGACAAGTAGGCAATCTGCAACAGATGTCCCGGGTCACGCGCCATTGAAATACTGCCTGATCAATAATGGCAATGAGAGGTGACGGTTAGGGGGGCTTGCCTATCAATAGGGCTACTCTGATGCTGAGGGCAGGGGAAAGACTCACATAAATCAATCTTGTCAGTCAGGTTGGGCCGTCTCTGCGAGTCTCCGCTAATCTGGAGATGAGATGAGGCAGGTGGGCTTGTCCTCCCCCACGCTGGACTGATGTGTTTGCGCAATGTGGGACGAGGCTTCCTGGAAGAGCCTCTTTGAAGGAGAAATCAAGCCGAAATGCAGTACATCGAGTCTAAAGCTTTCTCTCGAAATTTTTGATGCATTTCATTGTTGCACAGCGTGTTTTTTCTCCTACCGATAAACTTCCTGAAGGTGAAAGGTTAATGTGACTGTTTTCAATTTCGTAGGGTTGCATTTTCAGCAGCGATGCTGTGATGTAATTAAATATATAATCCGTTAAATAGACTTAAGTATGCATTTAGTTGTTGAAGCGTAAAACGAGATGAAAAACCATTTAAAGGCAAGCACCGTCAGGAGCAGCAGGCGAGCGCAGAAATACTGGAGTACAAAACAATCATATTATAATAAAAATTTCACAGAACAATGTAATTTAATGCAGTGCTTCTTGTACATTCTGAGACCTGCTTTATATCGTTTTAAGAGTTCACACTTAGCTCACGATTTATACATAGCTTGTTTGGCGTGCTGTCCCGGGAGAGAGCCCTGAGCTCAGGCCCTCGAGCCCAGGGCTCCCTCCTTTCACAGGGCAAGGGGAGATTGAGCTCAGGTCGATCTGAAACTCCCCCGCTGCTGAGGCCAAGGTGAACTTCCTGAGAGTAAGACATTAGAAAAAAGATTTAGGCTTATTTTATGTATGATATAGAGCACATTTGGATGGTGGGAGGAAACCGGGGAACCTGAGGGAAACCCACGCGGACACGGGGAGAACATGCAACCTCTGCACAGAAATACCAGATGGCCCAGTGAAGACCCAACGCCATTGGTATTCTTGCTGTGAGGCAACAGTGCTAGTCACTGGGCCACCGTGCCGCCCATTCTGGATAAAGGTGGAAGAAGGGGAGGAGGGGGGTTTCTTCCAGACGAAGATAGTCGTAGAGAGGAAATTAGGATATATATAGTGACTTGGGATCCTTTGATTGGAGGATCATGATTAGCTAATGTGGACCAGCTGGGTCAGTCATGAGCACATGCTCCTCTCCAAATTAGTTTAAGATTAAACTTCACATATCAACCAGGCAGTGAAGATCAGAATTTAAAACAAAGACCTTAAACGCTGCTATTTTGTAATGGCATACAGTTCATTGCTTGAACTGGGTTACTGAAAATGAAGAGTCCTTCTGCATATACCCTATTGCAGGGGTCACCAATCTCGGTCCTGCAGGGTCGGTGTCCCTCCAGGGTTTAGCTCCAACTTGCCTTAAAACACCTGCCTGGGTGTTTCAAATATACCTAGTAAGACCTTGATTAGCTTGTTCAGGTGTGTTTGATTAGGGTTGGAGCTAAAATCTGCAGGACATCGGCCCTCCAGGAACAAGTTTGGTGACCCCTGCCCTATTGTATATTTATGGTGTTATAGCTTCACCGTGAGCGGAAATGCCAATGACTATGTTCAGATGGACATCAGTAATTTAATGATTTGCCTTAATCTGAATAAGACAATAATATGATTAAGGTGTTTACATGAGTTGCTTTTTGAATGTTCCTGTTTTACATGTTATCGCACATAGTTTGATTAATGTCGCTGTCAGAATGCAGTTGTTTTGCTTGTTGATGATTACCCAGGCCTTGTACAGCTCCGTCTTCTTTCCTTGTCTTTAACTAGGCAGAATCTCAGTTTTTAGCACTACAAAGTGTTGAATCTGGTCATCATTGAGCATTATTTCCTGCACATGACCACACAGAACAATATTGTTGGCATTCAAAGACTTGTGGGCCTTTAACTTCTCTCTTGTAAAAACGCTTGGAGTTTTAATGAGATGGTTGTATATTTGGGGCTGGATGCTTGGCCATTTCGTCTTGTCCATTGGGAGGGTGCTGTCGCAAATGTACCTGTCAGGCGAACGCCGCTCACTTTAACGTTAACTTTGTCGAATAACTATGCTTATCACTGGGTGACGAGCTGTTATATACACTGAAAGCATTATGTAAATAATATATTTAATATGTAATCAATATAACTTATTTCTAATGCAACAACAAACTCCGCATCGGATGTCATTCCCTCGCTGAAAATGCTAGCACTCCCGTTTTTTTTTTTACTGCAACCTCGCTGGACGCGCATCTCGAATGTTTACAAACATGGTCATTCGTCTATAGGTTAATTAGGCAAGTTAGGGTAATTAGGAGTAACCCTGCCGGTCCTACACTACCCAACCTGCTCCACGCTGGGATTGAGCCTCCGCTACATAGGCATAGACAATCCAAAACAAATATACTTATAGGGGGCTAATAATACTGACCTTAAAATGGCTTTAAAAAAATTAAAAACTGCTTTTATTCTAGACAAAACAAAACAAATATGACTTTCTCTAGAAGAAAAAATATTATAGGAAATACTGTGAAAAATTCCTGAATCTGTTAAACATAATCTGGGAAATATTCAGCTGTAAAACTAAATATCGCAATGTCAGATTTTTCCAATGTCACGCAGCCCAAAACACATGTTAAATACTCCCTAAACCTCAGCCCTTCCCATTTAGCGTTTACTTTCGGCTCTTGTTCTGCGTGAACCAAAGTGGTGATGTAAGACATATGACAGAATCACTAGACCGATAGACATCGCTCGCTACCCGAAAAAGGCAAGAACTGTGCATGCTTCATTGCCTAGTTAGTTCCTCTCTGTAAGCGGGAATTCTGTACAGTTGTAACCTTCAGCTCTTTAAACATGATGGATGCTGGGAAGGGGCTTGTGTCTGCGGCATGAGAAAAGGGGAGATGATTTACTGAGATCCGATGCCCTCTACCTGAAGACAATGGGGTATATGCACGGCTTGTCATTTTTTCCCCTACAGATAAACTTCCAGTGAAAGGTTTATGTGACTATTTTTAATAGTTAATACAGTAATGTTGTAGTGAAATTAAAATACAGTCAGTTTAATAGACCCAAAGGGGTGGTCCAGAGTGTATTTTTAAGGTTTGGTCGTGTTTATAAGACACAAATGAATGTGTGCTCATGCTTCAATTGTAAAAAATCACGTTATTTTTTCATATATCTTACTTTAATTATATATGAAAACGACTGTCATATTTCCTACTTCCTCCGAAGGTTCTGAAGGCAAAAGGCGGTCCAACCCAGTACTAGTAAGGTGTACCTAATAAAGTGGCCGGTGAGTGTATACTGTACCCACATAATAGAAACATACTGTAAACTGTAACCTACATATGAAGAGTTCAGATGCACCTCTAAATGCCGTCTAGTATTTTCTTCTACAACGAGCATTTTTCTCTGCCTCTTATGTTTATGTTCAGTTATTTCATGTTAAAATCTATGAAAATAACCTATTTTTTACCGTACAAGTGAAATTACTGAATCAAAACACAGGAGGCTGAGAAAAATGCTAATTTTAGAAGACAATTTCAGATGGCATTTAGAGGTTTTTGCATCTGAACTCTTTATATATACACATATAACTCATAATAAGTCGACAGAAAGCAAGTTGGTGCCTTTACATGCAGAGCAAAATCTAAATTAAGAGCTAAAATGTAGTTTGCTAATATGTTAATGCTTAAGTTATGAACTTTAAGTGTCCAGTAGGTGGCGCCATAAACCAACCTCCTTCAGCACTGCTAGAATGCATGCAGTTTAGGCATGTGTTTGAAAACGAAACATTCTGTAGTGCATTTAATAATGGTTTAGGGCTATTTGGTGATTTCAGGCATGCAGTCTAAATATTTAGTGTCTTCTTAGATATTTTAAATGCTTCCACATTGTACATGTTTACTGCATTTTAAAGCGCAAGCAAAAATAAACAGAAATCAGTGACTGCAAGTTGAAGGTAAATAGCATTACGTTAAATCTACATCATGTATACAGCACTAAAAGCAAAACTCCATGTATACAGTTGAAGTCAGAATCATTAGCTCTCCTGAATTATTAGCCACAGTACTAGTATTCCAGCCTGATCTCACGAGAAAACATATTTTACGTTTATTCAGTTTAGTGGCTAATTTGTACGAGTTCAGTCGTATGAAATTGTATGATTTTAAAAAGGAGGCGTGGCACCTAACCCCACCCCTAAACCCAACCGTCATTGGGGGATGAGAAAATCGAACGAAAATGTACGAATTAGATCGTACGAATTCATACGAATTAGCCACTAAATCAAAAAGTTACGAATTGCCGTGAGATTGCGTTGGTTATTCAGCTTAAAGTGACATTTAAAGGATTAACTAGGTTAATTAGGGTAAAGTTTGGATAATTAGGAAAATCATTGAATTATGATGTTTTGTTTTGTAGTCAGTGGTTCTCAAACTTTTAAGCCCATGACTCCAATGTAAGATCATCAAGAACTCGCGACCTTTAAATGGGTACTGTTGACATTAGAGCAAGTGAATCATCCTGATATTTCTGACGTTTCCTACTTTGGTCTGACGGGGTCTTGCTCTTATGCTTAGTCAAAGTAGACGGTGTCGATGACTCGGGCAAACTGTCCACAGTTTCCTATGCATTTTTAGATTTGCGAATTACAAATGTATCCATCTCTGCAGTTGCAGTTTTCTCATCCAGATGCGTGCTGTAGTGATAGCTAGCGAGTTAGTCACTGCACAGTTATGATGTTCGATTCCCTTTTTTTAAACACTAATCAGTAGCCTAATATCTTTTTACAAATCTGAAAATATTTGTTCGTAGCTTTCACTTGTAATACTGAAAAATATCTATTTTAATCACTAATAATTACACAATTTTCACTTTCGCGATTCCTTGAAATTATTCTGCGACCCCCGTAGCGGTTGCAACCCCCAGTTTGAGAAGCACTGTTGTAGACAATCAAAAAAAGAATATATATATTGCATAAGGGGGCGACACAGTGGCGCAGTAGGTAGTGCTGTCGCCTCACAGCAAGAAGGTCACTGGTTCAAGCCTCGGCTGGGTCAGTTGGTGTTTCTGTGTGGAGTTTGCATGTTCTCCCTGCATTTGCGTGGGTTTCCTCCGGGTGCTCCGGTTTCCCCCACAGTCCAAAGATATCCAGTACAGGTGAATTGGGTAGGCTAAATTGTCCATAGTGTATGAGTGTGAATGAGTGTGTGTGGATGTTTCCCAGAGATGGGTTGCTGCTGGAAGGGCATCCGCTGTGTAAAAACGTGCTGGATGAGTTGGCGGTTCATTCCGCTGTGGAGACCCCGGATTAACAAAGGGACTAAGCCGAAAAGAAAATGAATGAATGAATATTGCTTAAGGGGGCTACTTAAGGAGTACTTTGTTTATAATCAGTTTTGCATCCAAGTCTTGATCCATGGAAGAACCAGTCAGATGTGTTTGCAAAGGCCGAGGGGTGAGTAAATGATGACAGTGCTTTAACCTTTGGATAAACTATTGCAATTTCTAAGTTTAAGATGCATTAAGGAGACAAGAACCATCAGCTGTGACCTTGGTCAGCATGTATAGTACAATCTTCAAGTGCTCTCAGGAAGTTTGTACTTATGAGTCCTTCAGTAATTGCGATGTAAAAATGTCATATTGTTTGTTCTCTCTCTCTTTTTACCCTTAAGATTTTTGTTGAACTGAATTGATTACTGACTTTATGATCTGGTCACAGCATTTAGCAGTGGTTAACAACTTGGGAAGGATTTTCAGGTAATTTGACCAACACAAGAAGCTTTTTCAGAACTACTGTAACTAAATCTAGGTATTTAACCATTCTTGTGTTGACGTTTAATTCTGGTCTATCTAAAGTGCTCATATAAATAAGTATTATTCTGGAAATATAAATTTCATTGATTCCAAGTCCAGTTAAAAGGATGCAGTAGTTCACTGAAAACTCACCCTTTACTCGTTCAAAACCTGTAAGAGTTTCTTTCTTCTGTCAGCATAGTGGCAGATTCAAAACTAACTAACGTTGTATGCTAATGAGGGAGAGATGGTCACTAGTGGGCGGGGCTTTCCTCTTCTGATGACCCGTACAAAACGGAGAATGTCAATCAAAGTGTTCCTGCAGACTGTTTTTAATCAAGTGTGATTATACAAACACAATTAATTAATTTTTACTATTAGCGGCTGGATAAACGTGCGCGCTACTTCCACACAACTGTGTTTAAACCAACGCAATCTCACGGCAATTCGTAACTTTTTGATTTAGTGGCTAATTCGTACGATCTAATTCGTACAATTTAGTACGATTTGCTCATCACCCAATGACGGTTGGGGTTAGGGGTGGGGTTAGGTGCCACGCCTCCTTTTTAAAATCGTACATTTTCATACGAATTCGCCACTAAACTGACAAAACGTTGAATACTTACGTTTCCTCGTGAGATCAGGCTGGTTTAAACCCCTTATGAAAGAGATTTTTGCATAATAGGTCCCCTTTAGGTCAGCATAACACACACATCCAGAGTGACTACTTAATATTTTTTTTCCCCACATTCTCTGTATATGCCATCATGCTGATATATACTGTAATATGTCTTGAATAATTCCATTATTAGGAAATCAGATGCTGTGCTACTGTTGCAAGCAATACAAATGTCAGCACACAGCGGGAAATGTGTTCTCCACATATGTTTGTGTGCATTTGTCTGTGTTCTTAGACGAGGACACAACTCTGACCTTTGGTCTTCAAAGTGTCCTCTACTGGGAAATCAATCAAGCACGTTTTGTCCATATGGATGTGTGAGAAGAAGAAGAGTGACGTTATGTACGACTCTCTCAAGTCAAATTTCTTGCAAATTATCACATCATTTTATTCACCCAAATAGGCCAAATAAAAGTCAGAATCATTAGCTCTCCTGTATATATTTTTCCCAATTTCTGTTTAACGGAAATAATATTTTCTTTTTTCAGCACATTTCTAATCATAATAGTGTTAATAACTCATCTCTAATAACTGATTTATTTTATCTTTGTCGTGATGACAGCACATAATATTAGACTAGATATTCTTCAAGACACTAGTATTCAGCTTAAAGTGACATTTAAAGGATTAACTAGGTTAATTAGGCAAGTTAGGCAAGTCATTGTATAACCGTGGTTCTGTAGACAATCTAAAACTAATATTGCTTAAGGGGGCGAATAATATTGAGCTTAAAATGTTTTTAGAAAAAGTAAAAACGGCTTCTATTCTAGCCGAAATAAAATAAACATATCTTTCTTCAGAAGGAAAAATATTAGAGGATATACTGTGAAAAACTCCTGAATCTGTTAAACAAACTGTATGTCTGAAACTTGAAGCACCTCTTGCTTGTAAAGAGATATTTGCAGTGTGCAAAATATCAAAATGTGTAAAATAAAAATTAAAATGCAATATTATGAATAAACCATTCTGATCAAATTGCCATTAACCATTCTATGCCTAAATCCATACATATTATTTACATGTTACCATCTGAGATGTACAGTAACCTTTTATTTAACTACAGCAACACTAACATAATAACAACAACAGTAATAATAATAATAAAAAACATTTTTAAATAGTTTAATAAAAATTATGTTGATAAGATATGTAATGCAAATTATTACAGATATTTATTAGTATAGTGTAAAATATAAAAAATAGCATTTTATTATTTAAAATATGACATTTTAGATAATAATTTGTTCATTCATTTTTATTTCAGCTTACTCCCTTTATTATTCAGGGATCACCACAGTGGAATGAACCGCCAACTTATCAAGCATATGTTAATACGCAGCGGATGCCCTTTCAGCCACAACCCAGTACTGGGAAACACCCATACATAAATTTCTGTAATTTAACGTCTGTTATTTTATGGTAAATTTCTGTAATTTAACATCTGTTATTTTATAGTAAATTTCTGTAATTTAACTTCTGTTATTTTATGGTAAATTTCTGTAATTTAACGTCTGTTATTTTATGGTAAATTTCTGTAATTTAACTTCTGTTATTTTATGGTAAATTTCTGTAGTTTAACGTCTGCTATTTTATGGTAAACTTCTGTAATTTAACGTCTGTTATTTTATGGTAAATTTCTGTAGTTTAACGTCTGTTATTTTATGGTAAATATCTGTAGTTTAACGTCTGTTATTTTATGGTAAATTTCTGTAATTTAACTTCTGTTATTTTATGGTAAATTTCTGTAATTTAACGTCTGTTATTTTATGGTAAATATCTGTAGTTTAACGTCTGTTATTTTATGGTAAATTTCTGTAATTTAACTTCTGTTATTTTATGGTAAATTTCTGTAGTTTAACGTCTGTTATTTTATGGTAAATATCTGTAGTTTAACGTCTGTTATTTTATGGTAAATATCTGTAATTTAACGTCTGTTATTTTATGGTAAATTTCTGCAATTTAACGTCTGTTATTTTATGGTAAATTTCTGTAGTTTAACGTCTGTTATTTTATGGTAAATATCTGTAGTTTAACGTCTGTTATTTTATGGTAAATTTCTGTAATTTAACTTCTGTTATTTTATGGTAAACTTCTGTAATTTAACGTCTGTTATTTTATGGTAAATTTCTGTAATTTAACAACTGTTGTTTTATGGTAAATATCTGTAGTTTAACGTTTGTTATTTTATGGTAAATTTCTGTAATTTAACTTCTGTTATTTTATGGTAAATATCTGTAATTTAACGTCTGTTATTTTATGGTAAATTTCTGTAATTTAACGTCTGTTATTTTATGGTAAATTTCTGTAATTTAACGTCTGTTATTTTATGGTAAACTTCTGTAATTTAACGTCTGTTATTTTATGGTAAATTTCTGTAGTTTAACATCTGTTATTTTATGGTAAATTTCTGTAATTTAACTTCTGTTATTTTATGGTAAATTTCTGTAATTTAACGTCTGTTATTTTTATGGTAAACTTCTGTAATTTAATGTCTGTTATTTTATGGTAAATTTCTGTAATTTAACGTCTGTTATTTTATGGTAAACTTCTGTAATTTAATGTCTGTTATTTTATGGTAAATTTCTGTAATTTAACGTCTGTTATTTTATGGTAAACTTCTGTAATTTAATGTCTGTTATTTTATGGTAAATTTCTGTAATTTAACGTCTGTTATTTTATGGTAAATTACTGTAGTTTAACGTCTGTTATTTTATGGTAAATTTCTGTAATTTAACGTCTGTTATTTTATGGTAAATTTCTGTAATTTAACGTCTGTTATTTTATGGTAAATATCTAATTTAATGTCTGTTATTTTATGGTAAATTTCTGTAATTTAACGTCTGTTATTTTATGGTAAACTTCTGTAATTTAACGTCTGTTATTTTATGGTAAATTTCTGTAATTTAATGTCTGTTATTTTATGGTAAACTTCTGTAATTTAACGTCTGTTATTTTATGGTAAATTTCTGTAATTTAACGTCTGTTATTTTATGGTAAATTACTGTAATTTAACTTCTGTTATTTTATGGTAAATTACTGTAGTTTAACGTCTGTTATTTTATGGTAAATTTCTGTAATTTAATGTCTGTTATTTTATGGTAAATATCTGTAGTTTAACGTCTGTTATTTTATGGTAAATTTCTGTAATTTAACGTCTGTTATTTTATGGTAAATTTCTGTAGTTTAACGTCTGTTATTTTATGGTAAATTTCTGTAATTTAACGTCTGTTATTTTATGGTAAATTTCTGTAATTTAATGTCTGTTATTTTATGGTAAATTACTGTAGTTTAACGTCTGTTATTTTATGGTAAATTTCTGTAGTTTAACGTCTGTTATTTTATGGTAAATTTCTGTAGTTTAACGTCTGTTATTTTATGGTAAACTTCTGTAATTTAACGTCTGTTATTTTATGGTAAATTTCTGTAATTTAATGTCTGTTATTTTATGGTAAATTACTGTAGTTTAACGTCTGTTATTTTATGGTAAATTTCTGTAATTTAACGTCTGTTATTTTATGGTAAATTTCTGTAGTTTAACGTCTGTTATTTTATGGTAAATTTCTGTAATTTAACGTCTGTTATTTTATGGTAAATTTCTGTAATTTAACGTCTGTTATTTTATGGTAAATATCTAATTTAATGTCTGTTATTTTATGGTAAATTTCTGTAATTTAACGTCTGTTATTTTATGGTAAATTACTGTAGTTTAACGTCTGCTATTTTATGGTAAATTTCTGCAATTTAACGTCTGTTATTTTATGGTAAATTTCTGTAGTTTAACGTCTGTTATTTTATGGTAAATTTCTGTAATTTAACGTCTGTTATTTTATGGTAAATATCTGTAGTTTAACGTCTGTTATTTTATGGTAAATTTCTGTAGTTTAACGTCTGTTATTTTATGGTAAATTTCTGTAGTTTAACGTCTGTTATTTTATGGTAAATTTCTGTAGTTTAACGTCTGCTATTTTATGGTAAATTTCTGCAATTTAACGTCTGCTATTTTATGGTAAATTTCTGTAGTTTAACGTCTGCTATTTTATGGTAAATTTCTGTAGTTTAACGTCTGTTATTTTATGGTAAATTTCTGTAATTTAACGTCTGTTATTTTATGGTAAATTTCTGTAATTTAACAACTGTTGTTTTATGGTAAATTTCTGTAATTTAACGTCTGTTATTTTATGGTAAATTTCTGTAATTTAACGTCTGTTATTTTATGGTAAATTTCTGTAATTTAATGGCCGCCATTTTTTACGCCACCCCAGCTGCCAGGAACAAAATGTAAAATAACTGATTTTTTTACAGTGTATATTGTTAAATATTAAAATGGTATAATAGTAGTAGTAACAGTACAATATATTGCAAGTATAAATGTTATACTGTAAGTATTGTATATTGTACTGTTACTACTAGCTGTAAATTATGCATACTTGCATGCAGCTAACTCTAAATCAAACATTTCCTAAACCCTAACCATGTGAGTACATATTATTAGTGCAGCCACTTTATTTTGGTCGTCTCTGTGTTTAGAAAGAAGAAAAAGAAATATGCTGTTGAGTGACAGAATAAAATTTTTAAGTGAACAACTCTTATATTGAACTAAACATCTAGTCGAAGTTGTAGATCAGAGTTAGCTGCTAGATCAAAAGCAAAAACGTATCCGCCATTGTAGCCAACATAATGTTATTTATGTGACATTTCTTATTTTAAAGCAGCAGGCGAGATAATTTTAACGCTCCATTTCAGCCATGTCACTGGACCTTGTTCTTGGCAAAAATGTCGGCCAGTTCCCAGTGAGAAATGAAAGCACTTTAGCCAGCTGCTAACCAAGTGTCCTCAGAGAGAGACTTTCTGCTAGACTGAATTAGATGAGTGGCTGAAGAAAAAGTCGTGTTTCTGAGCTTGCCTCATATTTCTGCTGCAGTTCATTTGTTTAAGCTCGTATAAGACGTCCCCTGACATGGACAATTTAATGACCTTTGCACTTACTGTTCTATTGTTGTTCGTATTTTGGGCCGAAAACATGTTGAGACAGGAACGCAAAGGCGATTCTAAATCAGTTGTTAAGAGCAGGGAGCCGTTCAGAGCCCTCGGGCCACAGGCACATCAGGTCAAGCGAGGACTTGTGGCTAATTCTGCTTGTTCGGAAGACTTAGGCTGCATTTCAATATGCATACTTCCACATTACATAGAAGACGAATAAATAAAAGTGTCCATTTCTGTGATGACCTGCCACTTCCTGTGAGGTTCTGAAGCATGCACCATCCCAAATTCTGCTGCTAGAGTTCTTACCAGGTCTAGAAAATATGACTATCATATTTGATCCTCCTTTCACTGGCTGCCTGTTAAGTTCTGTGTTGATTATTAAATATTACCTTCTTAACCAAATTTCTGTCTCGCTATAATCCAACCCGCTCTTTCGAATCTCAAAACTCAGGGCTTCTGGTAGTACCCAGAATAGCAAAGTCTACTAAAGGAGGTCGAGGCTTCCCATTTATGGTTCCTAAACTCTGGAATAGCCTTCCTTTTCCTAATAGGCTAGTTATGTCAAAACAATCTTACTCACTTTGTCCATAGAGATACACTAGAGACTGACACTGGATTCTGCAAACTTTAGCATTCTTGTTAGGCCTACCTAACACTAGGTACACTTATCCTTCACACTACCAGCATCTATGTAGCTGCATTTCTCCATAGGTGGTTATTGAAGACAGTAGTGTGCGTTCCCACCTTGAGGTTGCTTGAGTAACATTTTGTGGAGGTAAAGCACTAAATATAATTGGAATCAGTACATAAAATTATAGAGATTAACAAAAAAAAAGTGTGTGCTCTTCCATTACCACTACAACACCAGGAATACAACCATGCAGGAGCTGAGATAGGATCACGTGTGCTCTACTGATGCTCGTATTGCCCATGAAATTCGCCTAATTTGAAGGATTCTCAACTTAAGGCCAGCTAACACTATGAGATTTTTATAATCCTGAACAATTGTAGCATGTCAGACTGCACGAACATGGCTCTAACGTCACACTGTATGATCTCAGCCGTCATAATGTCAGACTGAATGACAGTGAAGATGAACCAAGTACGGAAGAAAACTCTCCCGGCATTTGACGTCTTCCACCCGCGGCATTTTCACATGATTCCTCATAGCAAACGTAAACAATCTGTAGCGGCAATTTTGCACATGACGTGTCTCAATAATAAAACCAGGAAGAAAAAAACAGTTTTGTCATTTTCCGATGGTTGTTTGAATTGAATCGCGTGAATCGCGTCATCAAATTCGGAGCTCCTATTAGAACTGGGAAAAGGCCCAGTGAAGGATCCATGAATTGCCAAGAAATGGATCCGCAACCTATTTGTCAACACATCAGGTGAAGATAAACTGCTGGAGATCAGTAGCTTAGGGATCGTTCACATATCGCATCATTTCCGTGCACAAGTTTGTTATTTCCAATGGAGGTGCGCACTTCGGAAATGACATGTGCACAATGTGCTCACTCTTTCCAGGAGAACCCAGTTGAAAACATCTCAAATTTTAAGAATGCTGTAAGTGCACCGCGAGTCACATGACAAGAACTGATAATCAGCTTCATATTTTGTATGAAATTTGCCATCTGTTGATGGTCGCCTAAATATTTACATAGACGCCACTCTGTTCTCCCACCCCTTCTGAGCCAATGTAAAATTGTCAATCGTTGACCGGTCCATGGGGATAAAAAGGTTAGGTACCACTGCTGTATAGTATTTGCATTTTAACAATAATTCCGCATATCAGTCAATCCACTTATTGCTGAATGTATCTATGCATTCATAGGGAAAAGAGCCTTCAGCTTTTAAATGTGTTTATTAAGCATTCATTGCTTGCTGAAATCGACTGGGGGAGGGATTTGTCACCATGTGTTTGCTTCTGTCTCAAAAGATTCAGGATTCAAGAGTGTGGGGCCTGACCCAACAGAACCAGCCCCCGGCCTCAGTGTTTCGCCCATCCGCTGAGATATTGAACTGAATCTATATGTGCCATTATACAGCAAGCAAGGCAGAACAAAAAGCCCCAGGGAGGTTCTCTAGCCCCAAATTAGCGGCCATTGAAGGCTGCATTACGGAAGAGTGCATAATCAGCCTTCAAGAGTGCTCAGTGCAATGCTGACCAATAAAGAGAGCCAAACAGACACACACATACACATACATAGATGTGTATGCAAAAGATCTGAAATTTTAGGCTCATTTTAGATTGGGCAATCATACAAAGATAAATAAACACACACCAATAATGTTGTAAAATAATGGAGAGTGTTACTGGATGCCCAGTCTAAGATGTGAAAAATGTGAAGAGATATTTTGTCCCGTTTTAAAAATTATTATTTTGAAATGTTTGGTGCCTCAGTGGTTATCACAGCAAGAAGATCACTGGTTCGAGCCCTGGCTGGGTCAGTTGGCGTTTTCTGTGTAGAGTTTACATGTTGTCCTCGTGTTGGTGTGGGTTTCCTCCAGGTGCTCTGGTTTCCCCCACCATCCAAACTCAATCGCTATAAGGGAATTGAATATACTAAATTGGTCTTAGTGTATGAGTGTGTGTGTGAATGAGTGTTTCCCACAGAAAATGAATGAATGAATTTCAATTAGCATTGTTTTTGTAGGGTGCTGCCTGTCGGTCTATAAGCACTGCACATGCATCTCTATGTCCTTTGTTCACATATGTGTGACCTTCACTAGTTTCAGCAGTAATTTATGCAGCCATGCAAAAACCATGACCGTATTTCCATATGTGATCAAACAAACCCTTGTGAAAATGCAATTACAGCATAACCCTTATCCCAACTCAGCCTTATTTAAAAAAAGTGTTTCAAAATTGTCCTAAGACCAAGCATAGGTGTTGTTCAATAGATTTAGAAGGCCATCTCTAACAAAAGAATTTGATGCACTTCAAATGTTGACTACTTTATATACTGTAAGGAGTTTTAACGTCTACATCTTTTCATAATGGCACCTGAATACAGCATTTTGGGACAGATAAGAGGTTTGGGACAGAGGGTTTGCGTGCTGTGAATGACTCTTTGCAGATCTCAGCCAGATTTGAGCACTTCAGCGAGTGAGGAGCAGCAGCTGTCCTCCAAATACAACAGTCCCAGGATGTGAAGTCCCTCCAGTCCCCAGACAGTGACTTCTACAGCTGTTCCTGATGGGGAAACACTTTATGACTGGCCTAATGCACGCATGCAGAATATTCCCCCAGTGGAACGAGCCGCCAGTGTCTACAGCCCACGGGCAGACCGCTTCAACAAGCATTGGAGACAGGTAAATATTTGCATTGGAAATGGCATCAGCATTGCTTTGTCCTCCGATGACCGGCGTCTATTAATAGCCACCGAGCTTATTATGTACTATTCGCTGTGTTATTGTTACAGACAATCTAACAAGCGGAATTAATCACAAAGTACAGCCAATAGCTACCCAGGTAGCAAAGAATCCTGGCCCAGATTTGGAATAAAGCTGGCATTCATTTGGCACTGGCATGCAGCATGTGGGCCAAACATGGCCTAGCTTTGGCAGAAGTGCCACAGTCTTTAAGGTGGCACACAAGACTTGGGTCAGATGTCAAATGTAGTATTTGCCCCAGGTGTTAAAAACTGATATGTTGGCCACGTAAGTTTGGCCTATCTTACCCTACATTTCAAATATATTGAAATTATTTTTGAGTAAAGAAAAATTAAAAATCGCAGGTCTACAAGTCCCGAACCGTGCAAGCCAGTGGCGACAGCAGCGAGGAAAAAACTTCACCAATTGGAGAAAGTGAAGGATAAAACCCTTGAGAGAAACCAGACTCAGTTGAGCACAACCATTTCTCCAATGGCCAAATGTCTTGTGCAGAGCTGCAGTCTAGGCGCCGGAGGCTGGTGAACGCTGGACGTCAGCGAAGACTCGTCTGTCCCTGGACTCTCACAGGAATCCGTCCTATGCTCTCCACTCCTCCATGACCACCACAGCAGCAGCTCAGGATAGGGCCTGATCCGGGATTATGGAAACCTTGGGATCATCTCCTCACAGATCTTGGATTGCATCTGGGGGCCTCGGAATGAGTATCGCCAGGTGTAAATAGAGAATATAAAGAATAATTAGCATAGCTGCTGTTCATAGTGTATATAAACGAGATGCAAAAACCTGCACGGAGCACATTCATGCATCATGCCGCTATGCTTTACTAAACAGATAGGTCTTTAATCTAGTTTTGAACTGAGAGAGTGTGTCTGAGCCTCGAACATTATCAGGAAGGCTTTTCCAGAGTTTAGGAACCATAAATGAGAAGGCTCGACCTCCTTTACTCGACTTTTCTATTCAAGGTACCAGAAGCTCTGGGTTTTAAGATCTTAAAGAGCGGGTTGGATTGTAGCGAGACAGGAGGTTGGATAGATGAACAGGTCTGTCTGGATGCCAGACTTGGTCCAGTCATGTATCTGTAACACCCCTGGGTTGCCAACTTAGGCATAGTGACCAATCGCAGTTGCCTGGCCGAAACCTAGTGCACAGTACAGTTATTTACCCAGTGTTATTCAGACACCTCACCCTCAGACACACCAAACTACCACAACCAGCCCTACAACACCCACACACACACACTTTGCATAGCTGCACGGTATCACATTCAAACAGTTTAGTGGTCATTTTACTAAAAATAAAAGAATGACCTCAACAATTGACCTGCAAGTCACGTCATGATCTATAATAAAGAGATACATTACATATATAATCGCATGATCAGCTTGTTTATTTAAACTGAAGGAAATCATTCAAATTCATGGTCCAGGGCACGATGGTCTTGTGTTGTTATGATAATGACTTAACAAGGTTGCTGAGTAATGAAAACGCAGTCAGTGAGTGAATGCCATTTGATTATTAAAGCAAAATGCACAAACCTCCTGTGGCCACTCATAGCGTGCAGTACAGTGAATGAAAATCACATGCATCTGTGAGCAGACTTCATGTATTCATGACACTGTTTTATTGGATTAGGTGTAGCACATGAGGCATTTGACTACTCACTAATAAATGTTTTAATATAGATTGAAGAACAGATCAAAATTATATGGTTATTTACTCCAAAATTCAAAAATCAAGATTGACAATGTTAACCTAGGATGCTTTCTTATTGTTTCTTATTTTATGCTCGAAGGTTTGTTCGCCTCAGATCTTGAAAATAAAATATACTGTATGAAATTGAACTTTAGAACTGTGACAACACTTCATTTGATAATGTTAAAGAGGTTTAATATGTATTAATTAGATTATAAATCGTACCATTTCGCCGGAGTGCAGTGAGTGCACTATTCTGTGCTTTTCAATGGCTGTATTTAAATTATTGTCGTATTTCCTCTGGTGCAAGCAGCCAAATTGCTTATCAATCTCATCACGAAGCGTGTTGTTAGGACACGGGGTTACAATGTAACCTGTTCACCTAATGTTTACGTTTGTAATATTTATAATGTTTGCTTATTAATGACCTCATGTGGAACTCTGAATCTGTGTCGCATTTCAGTCATGGACACACACTTTGAGAGCTTTCATGTAGGCCTATTTAAATGAAATGCAAATAACTCGTTGTATAAAATCAGTGATGGGAATAATGACGTTATAAATTAACACTGTTACTTATGGAGTTACCTTTTTCCATAACTCGTAATTAAGCAAATTACTCTTTCCACTGTTACAACATTGTTACCATTTCTGTCAATAAAATGTGACATATTTTTGATTTACTGCATAATTTGCTATAATTGAGCTGAATCAAATAACTCATGATGATTAGTGTGTGGGTTCGGAAGTGAGACAACCGAATAACTTATGATGATTAGTGTGTGTTCTGAAGTGGGACGTCCAAACAACTGATGATGACTGGTGTACCTAATAAAGTGGCCGGTGAGTGTATAATGTAGTATCTGCTAACTTCACTCATATTCATCCTATATATTATTAAAGGGGAAAAAAAGCAAACATTGTGCATTTATGAAGTGTGTTTCACACAGGTGAGTGGGCTTGACAAACCACCTGTAGAAACACTCTTTTCTCTATTTGCACCAGATACTTAAACTCTTTAATCTAGCGCTTATTACTTTGAGCACTAACAGTTCCTTTGCATAATTAGCCTTCCTTGTGTGTATTGCCTCTTCTTGTTGAATCATTGAATGCCTCCTCAAATGTAAGTTGCTTTCAAGAGTTCACACATAGCTGAAGATTGATAACAAGGCGTGTTTGGGATGCTGCCCTGGGAGAGAACCCTGAGCTCTGAAGATCCTCGAGCCTGGGGTTCCCTCCCATTTTGTAGGGCAAAAGGGGAGTTTGAGCTCAGGTAGGTCTCGAGAACTCCCCTGGGTTACTTCTGGGCCTATTATAGATTATTGGAATTGCTATGGCGAGATAGACCTCTGACTGAAAGGCGTATATTGAAGGCTAGAACTAAATGCTCATCTACTGTGCCAATTTACTTTAAGCAATTCACTTATATCTTTGGAACCCGCCGGATCCGGCACCTTATTTTACCAATCACCCTCATCACCCTCCTCCCCGTCCGCTGTTCACTTTCTTCCGCGACTCACCAACCCTCATCACTTTCGTCCACAACAAACTCCCCCACTTTTCACTTTCGTCCACGACACCCCTTAGCTATCCAACGCCCCAACATCCCACCCCCCCAACTTTCACTTTCGTCTGCAACAACACCCCACCCCCCGCTCTCCACTTTTGTGTGTGGTACCTCTACATCCTCTGGTAACCTGCCGGATCCATTACGCCGATCTGTTCCAGGACCTAGCGATTCACAAATTAAGCACGGTATAAAAGTAATGACATATTTTTATTGTACCAAAAAAGTTATAAATAATGAAGTTATGCTAACTAATAACCTTGACTTTTCTAAATTTGATTGTGATGTAATAATGTGCACCTTTTGTAAAGCTGATTTAAAACAATAATCACTGTGAAAAGCCTTATACAAATAAACTTGAATTGAATTGATGGAAGGGGCTCGACTTACCTTAGTCATGCCAAAAATATCTGCGTGTGACATAGGCATGACTCCAAACAAACCTCCATCCGCCTTCTCCTGCTGTGGCTATTTATATCCTAATATCATGACAAGCACTTTATCTTGCTAAGTTTAATTGACCTTACAGGGGGGCGCAGGCACCCCAGGACAAAGCGGCAGTAAGATTAATGCAGCAGAGGGTTCAATGGGCTAGCATGGAGGACTCTCAGAGGACTCTGCATGCTGAGTCTATACATTGCCAAGACTTGTCTTGCAGGCTCTTTAGTGAAGGTGGACGTCCCTCTTTTTTTTTTTTGCTCTGGTCGGAGACCCCATGGTCCCAGCTTGCCGACTGCAGGGGCGTCTTATCGGAAGGGACGGTCCATGCAGCTTTTGTCATTGTCAGTGTTGACATTACCTCTTTCGTCCATCCTTTTGTTTTGGTTTTAATTACACGTCGGACGATGAAGAGCCTGTCAGTGTATTTTTTTGTCTGGAGAGCATGCTCGTGTTTGGGGACTCCATTGTTGTTGTGAAGCCTGCACAGATTAGCTTTTCACTGTAATCAGTATAGGAAGTGCATTATTTTTGAAGCGCTATTGAGCTTCGGCGAGCAACAATAACAATGAATGCTTTTTGTGACTTGAAGACGTACAATTCGTTGCCAGGGAAGAACCTTAAAGATGCACTGCAAAACAAAACAGCAGTTTTGCTTGTCTAGAAAATGCTTCTCGATGTAAAGATATTCGAACCAGAAACAAGACAAAGGGCACCCAGCGCAATAAGGCGCAAGACGTTTTATGTGTTTTCCTGCCTTTTTACGAATAAAAATACGAGAGAAGTCATTCTCACAGGAAAACAGGCCTTTGTTTGTGTCCTGCAACAGAGGGGGTTTTCCCAAATGCAAAGAAACATCATGAGATATGAATGAAAATAAAAGCTAATGGATGTCTTCAGTGGAGTGCATACAACACCGATTCCTTATTCACAAAAGTAAAGGAGTAAAGAGTAAAGGCTCGTACACACCGGGACGTTTTTGCTTGCGTTTATCGTCAGCGTTTTCCGATTTTCACTGGCGTCAAGCAGAAGAGTATGCAAAATCACTCCTTGATGTTAGATGGCGCTACACAACTTCTGACACCCACATGTAATAAAGAAGTTGAAGACAGAAAGTTGACGTGCTTGTTGTTAAAGTTACTGGTGATTCGAAGAACACGGATGGTTCAAGTAGCAGCTCTAGCGATGAAGAAATGATTATTGTTCAGCAGTGCCAATAAGCAGCTCCACGTTCATATCGCCTCTCTTCTTCAATGTGCGCTCGCATTGACAGTTTTGCACTTGAGCGCCTCCAAGTGCTGTTTACTGTAGCTTTAGTAGTTCCGTGCACGCGAACAAAAGTGCCAATCTGATTGGTGGAGAAGATTTTGATGTGGTGTGTCAAACCAAAAGAAAAACAAGCATGAGGCGTTTCTTGACACTTGACAAAAATGACGATTTTACGCCTGGTGTTTTGCACGTTGGTGTGCATGATCACATTGGCGCCATTTGTTTAGTCACGAGGCGTTAAACGTCGACGGAAAAAAGAGAAAGTAAAGAGGCCGAATGGAGGAGGCTCGTTCTTTATCCTCGCACTGCAGATGCTCTGTTTAACTGTTTTCCCACTAGTGAAGCGTTCAGAGCAACACAACTGACTCTTAAATGGAATAGGAGATGAGACTGATTGGTTTAATGCACGTTATGCTCAAAACACACCCAGAACTCATTAAGAGAATAGGCACAACCGTGTTAAACCATGCACCGGGGCGCACAGCGTATTTTACCATCATTAAAATAGCAAAAGTGGGGTATTAGTATCAGAATTAGTAGATGTTGTAGTAGTAGTAGTAGTATCAGAAGTAGTAGATGTTGTCGATGTAGATGTTGTAGTAGCAGTAGTAGCAGTCGTTGTAGTAGTATCAGTTGTAGTAGACGTTGTAGTAGTATCAATAATAGTTGTCATTGTTGTAGTAGAATCAGTTGTAGTAGTATTAGTAGTAGAAGACATTGTAGTAGTAGTAGTCGTGGTTGTGGCTGTAGTAGCAGCGGTAGTAGTTGTAACATTAGTAATTGTCTGTAGTAGTAGTAGTTGGTGTAGTACTTGTAATTATTATGATTATTGTTGTTGTTAGCAGTCATTATTACTGCTGTCTTCTCTTTCTTTTTTCTGTCATAATTACTATCATAGGGCATCACAGTGGCGGAGTAGGTAGTGCTGTCGCCTCACAGCAAGAAGGTCACTGGTTCGAGCCTCGGCTGGGTCAGTTGGCGTTTCTGTGTGGAGTTTGCATGTTCTCGCTGCGTTCGCGTGGGTTTCCTCCAGGTGCTCCGGTTTCTCCCACAGTCCAAAGACATGCGATATAGGTGAATTGGCTAGGCTAAATTGTTTATAGTGTATGTGTGTGAATGAGTGGATGGATGTTTCCCAGAGGGCATCTGCTCCGTAAAACATGTGCTGGATAAGTTGCCGGTTCATTCCGCTGTGGCAGCCCCGGATTAATAAAGGGACTAAGCCGAAAAGAAAATTAATGTATGAATTACTTATTATTATCATTACCTTACTATCATTGCTGTCACTTCCTACCACTGATTTATTTTCTGTCAAATTGATTTATATCTATGTCATTTGCTTCATTTATTGACTGGTATACATGTTGTTTATGTATACATATATGTATACTGTATATAATTGTTTTTTCTCCCTTTATGTATGTACTCCGACCTTCCACCTTGTTACCTTTACATACAAACACGCAATCATTTTTCATGTTTTTGTTGTTGTTTTGTTTTCTTTGTATGTTTTCCTATTTTGTGTACTTCATATTCTAATGAAAAATAAATAAATAAATAAATAAAAAATAGCAAAAGTGGATTCGGACATGCCCTTAATGCTTTTGCACCATGCGCCTAGATCAGGCATGGGCAAACTTGATCCTCGAGGGCCGGTGTCTCTGCAGAGTTTTGCTCCAACACTAATCAAACACACCTGAACACCCTAATTAGTGTCTTCAAGATCACTAGAAAGCTACAAGCAGTTGTGTTTGATTAGGGTTGGAGCAAAACTATGCAGGGACACCGGCCCTCCAGGATCGAGTTTGCCCATCCCTGGTCTAGATGGTTAAAATAGAGCCCAAAAACTCTACAGAAAGAAAGAATTTTTGCATTGTGAAGTATCACAATAGGAGTTTGAAGCATTCATAGTTCTGCACCACTGTAAAACAGGGATGTCTAAGGACGACTATAAAGTCTTCAAATGAATTTTTATTTGTACAATAATGCTTTCTAAGAACCCTGCAGTCGTTAAATGCATTCACTTGCTGAACAATTGACCCAAGGACTGCAATTATTTCTCGTTTACCAGAAAACAATCCAGCATTGCTCCCTATAGATTTAGCATCTGTCCTACGTGTTTCTTTTTCAAAGGTTTGATATCATGGATGCAAAGCAACCACACATCCCTCTTAGTAGTTGATTGTAAAAATCCATAGTTGCACATATCTAGTAAAAAAGGCATTAGAGAGAACAGAGAATCGATGGCACATACGTCCACTCAACAATCAGAGCACGCTATTAAACGCAGGATACCTCAAAGTGATCTTCCTGTATCTGTCTTGCTTGATCTCATTCTGTCTATTAAGCCCTCCTCTCTTCCTGCCTGTGACCATGTCATACTTAAATGTCACTAAACATGCGTCCTCGTTGGTCACCATAGGCTTACAGATACTACCTTCTGAAACAATTCTGTCCTCCCCACGTGCACCTCCTTCCCTATCTGTTACTCTCTTCCGCTCTCCTCATCTGTATGCTTGCGGGGACGGACGGCCGGTGACTGCTTTGTGTAATCCATCCCTGCTCTGCATTGCTTGTCAAATTAATGAATCATCAGTCACCAGGTATTAAGGACTGAGAAGGCCTCCAGTGTCTGTCCCCTCTTCCTTTATTCACTGTTCCATAAATCCATCCATCCGCTCCATCAGTCCCAGTGTGGGACCTGGACACGTCGACGCTCAGCAGAGGTAATGACAATATCCATTGAAGATCATTCAAATGTAAATACTGATTCACAGCCATGTTTCATGCATTCCGGTATGATTTATTTGTTGTGTAAAGCAAAACACATGAGAAACATACAATCGACTGAAACCCAATTGCATGTCAGGCAGGAAGAGTCAGGATAGGATGGTTCCAAGGAATTTGTAGGCCCAAGAGACCTGCTTTATTTCTATGACCAATATTAGCAGGGAGCCCAACCTCAAATTTTCTCTCATAGGGCCCAGATTTTCTAGCCTCACCCGGGATTTTCCTCCAGCTTATTAAGGGTCGCCACAGCGGAATGAACTGCCAACTATTCCAGCATATGTTTTATGCAGCAGATGACCTTCAAGCCATGATGACCCATACTGGAAACACCCGAACACTCTCTCATTCACACACACTCAAACCCCAATTCACCTACGCTCACCAGGCACTTTATTAGGTACACCTGTCCAGCTGCTCGTTAACGCTAATTTCTAGTCAGCCAATCACATGCAGTTCAAAGCGAGCATCAGAATGGGGAAGAAAGGGGATTTAAGTGACTTTGAACATGGCATGGTTGTTGGTGCCAGATGGGCTGCTCTGAGTATTTCAAACTGCTGATATACTGGGATTTTCACGCACAACCATCTCTCTGGTTTACAGAGAATGGTCCGACAAAGAGGAAATATCCAGTGAGCTGCAATTCTGTGAGTGCAAATGCCTTGTTGATGCTAGAGGTCAGAGGAGAATGGCCAAACTAGTTCCAGCTGATAGAAAGGCAACAGTAACTCAAATAAGCACTCGTTACAACCGAGGTCTGCAGAAGAGCATCTCTGAACACACAACACATCCAACCTTGAGGCAGATGGGCTACAGCAGCAGAAGACCACACCGGGTGCCACTCCTGTCAGCTAAGAACAGGAAACTGAGGCTACAATTCACACAGGCTCAGCAAAACTGGACAATAGAAGATTAGAGAAATGTTGCCTGGTCTGATGAGTCTCCATTTCTGCTGCCACATTCGGATGGTCGGGTCAGAATTTGACATCAACAACATGAGAGCATAGATCCATCCTGCCTTGTATCAATGGTTCAGGCTGGTGGTGGTGGTGGAATGGTGTGGGGGATATTTTCTTGACACACTTTGGGCCCATTAGTACCAATTGAGTCACCAGATCTCAATCCAATAGAGCAGGCATGTCCAAGCTCGGTCCTGGAGGGCCGGTGTCCTGCAAAGTTTAGTTCCAACCCCAATCAGACACACCTGGGCTAGCTAATCAAGCACTTACTAAGCTTTCTAGAAACATCCGTGCAGGTGTGTTGAGGCAAGTTGGAGCTAAAATCTGCAGGACACCGGCCCTCCAGGACCGAGTTTGGACACCCCTGCAATAGAGCAATCCTTTGGGATAAGGCAAAACAGATTCTATACCAAAACAGATTAAGACAGTATTGAAGGCAATAATAATGCTATATAATTCCAAACTATCACCGGGTGACATTGTGGCTTGGGTGATTTCAGTGGTATTGTATTGCTTAGATTGTTAGCTACTGGTCACCACTGTTGAATGTTGTTAAAGCCTTGCTTGTTCATTAGTGGTAGATAAAGTAGCATATTCTAGGCAGTTGCAAAGGACATTGACCTTCATTAATCAAATCTGTCCACCCGTCAGCATAGATGCCATATAGCACTATTGTTTTTGTGCATCCTGAGGTCAAGTCCTGACTTCCTATCCCATTCCATCTCTATCTCCAGCTTCACTTCTAGTACAGCTAAAGATTCAGATCGTTTTAGATAGAAGTCTTGGAGATTGTTTCCTCCACAGTATTTTTCATCTGTTCAGGATAATTTGCGTGTCCAGTTGATTAGAAAGTTCATAGTACACGACTCTATGAAAAGCCAGCACCAACGACATGCAAAAGTTAAATCTGGAGCGAACGACAATTCTTTGTTTCGCAAGCATCTCTAATTAAATAAAGCCCAAGACGCCCGAAGAATCCCTCTCTGCCAGCTTTTGTCTGTCTCTGTGGACCATGCCCTCCCATTCCTGTCTCACACCGCCCCCCGCCCTCCACCCCCCGCTTCATAACGCCCGTGGAGAAATGTGAAAAACATGTCATCACCGAGCAACGTCTCCAAATATAACCAAGCTCACACTACAGACAGATGCAGCAGCGGATATGGGAGGGCCTACACCATCATCCGTGTGACTACACAGAAAGTGCCGGCCGCGGTTTCGTAATGCACAGACAAAACATACTTCCACCCTGTGACGTGTTCCCGGTCCACTGCGGTGTCCAGAGTCCTTGGTCAAAAGATGATGCATGTCCTCCAGCTGTGGATACAAGTGCAATTGTAATCGCATGACTGTGCACAAAGTGTACTGGGATTATTTATAGCCCATCTGCTTAACTTGGATCTCCGATGTGGGTCTGCTGAGACTTAATATGAGGGATGGTTTTGCAGTTAGATTAAGCTCAGGTAATTATTTCTTTCATTCTTTTATTTGCCTGACAAACAAAATGGTGCACAGGCTGGATTGTAACCATTAAGACACAACAAATCGAAGACATTGATTGAAAGTGGGCTTCCTTATTAAGTTCAGGCTTTGTGTTAATGTGAAGGTGCCCATTGTTGTCTGTCATATCGAGATCACCTGAATTCAACTGTTGTCATAAATAGCGACCACAGGGCAACCAAAATAGCAACCACAATTAAAGTCCATTTAAATGTATGGTGCAGAAAATTGTCTCTTTATATCCTGTTGAGTCCTTGGAGTTCAGATAGCAGAAGACATTTACAAACCCCTCCATCTTTGATTTTGGTATGGCATTGACCTCAGTCACCCTAAAAGGGTCCCTTGAGGAAAACTATTTGTAACATTGTGCTGATAGCAAGCAACCACACACTAAGACATACTGTGCACATACACTCACCAGTCACTTTATTAGGTACACCTTACTATTACCAGTTTAGGCCCCTTTTTGCCTTCAGAATTGCCTTAATCCTTAGTGGTATAGATTCAACAAGCTACTCAAAGTATTCCTCAGAGATTTTGCTCCATATTGACATGATAGCATCACGCAGTTGCTGCGGATTTGAGTACAGTGAACTCATTGTCATTTTCAAGAAACCAGTCTGAGATGATTGCCGCTTTATGACATGGTGTGTTATCCTGCTAGAAGTAGCCATCAGAAGATGGAGACACTGTGGTCATAAAGGAATGGACATGGTCAGCAACAATACTAAGGTAGGCTGTGGCATTGACACAATGCTCAATTGGTACTAATGGGCCCAAAGTGTGTCAAGACAATATCCCCCACACCATTACACCACCACCACCAGCCTGAACCGTGATACAAGGCAGGATGGATCCATGCTTTCATGTTGTTGAGGCCAAATTCTGACCCGAGCATCCAAATGATTGACTCCATTGATAACATCTTTAGAAGTCTTGTAGCTAATCACTTTTTATAGATCCATTTTTGACATTATTTTAATGGAATTTTCATATCATTGTAGCTTTCTTAGCAACTATGGTAGAGTTTTTGTTTTGTACAGTTTTTGTGTGTTTATCAAATAAAATGGTAACCTCTTTAGAAGTCTTGGAACTACTTTATTCATCCATTAACTTTTTTTAAGTTTTTAGAGTTTTGTTTGTGCAAATATTGAAGTCTGACATAGAGCTTTAATTGGGCCATAAAAGTTAGGCCACATAGGGCCCGACAAGTCCATTTTGATTGACAGCTTTTTAAAAGCGCGAACCTGTTCACAGCCTGACATTATTCAAATGTGCACATGCACACAGCTCTTTTTTCATGAATGAGTTGTTTATATGTGTTTTAACATGATTTATTCATAACAAACGTAGGCTATAGACCACTTGGAACAAAGAAATAAAATAAGTCCTCTGTAAAATCGTAACATCTCAGCACTCTAAATAGGCCTAGGTAGGCTACATACACTTAGCCTTTAAATTGGCCAACACACCAGTAAAAATAAGTCTTTCTTAACAAATTAAATTAAAATAAATTATAAATCATGACAGGTATTTGGCCAACATTAGACTATATACTCTGTTTACATTATGATTTCATGGTTTAATTAATATTTAGTTGTAATTTGAACATCCTTAACTCACCAAGATTAGGCTATGTGTTTTTGTGAAGGAACATCATTGAATCCTCAGCTTTAGATGGCTTTAGCGCAGTCCTGCACTCTCTGAGCAGCACTGAACACCCTTTCACTGCTGGTGCTACTGACCGGGACGCATACTGATCTGGCTAATTTAGCATGTTTTGGGTAGGATTGTTTGTTCATCTTCGACCAGCCAAGAACATCCATTTCATTTTCCATGACAGCGGTTTCAATGTAGCCTCGTCATCTTCCCTGTCAGCTTGCTTTACATTGCTGTTTAGCACTCTACCGTAATACCCGGTGTATGAGTGACCGTGAAATACCTTGGCGGCTAGAATGACTGTTGTTTTTGATCTGGCGGCTGGCCTGACCATCTCCGCCATCATTTGCTTCACCTTTGCAGGGATGGGTTTTAATGTTGTAACAAATGATTTGATTACTTTCTTGCGCTAATCAAAATGCATCACATGACTGTTCATTTACTGCGCAAGCCCGAGCCCAGCCCGAGCCCATCTAAAAGGATAGAAATTGGGTCCCGTCGGGTTCGGGCAAAGATCTTTAAATAGTCTAACCAATCTCGGTCCTGGAGGACCGGTGTCCCTGCAGGGTTTAGCTCCAACTTACCTCAACACACCTGCCTGGGTGTTTCAAGTATACCTAGTAAGACCTTGATTAGCTTGTTCAGGTGTGTTTGATTAGGGTTAGAGCTAAAAATCTGCAGGACACCGGCCCTCCAGGAACAAGTTTGGTGACCCCTGGTCTAACGGGTTTAGCATGACATTATGTTGAGCAAACGATCAATGAATTTTCACTTCTGATTAAACTAACTTATGATAAAACACAATTTCCAGTTTCCAGAGTTAGTATTATCCTGCAATGACCAGCCCTCATTTAACCATGAGAATATAGCCGCTTCGCTTCATCTGTCTCACATGCAGACACATGAGCTGTAGAACGGTCTCATCCGTATGTTCTCATCATTAGGAAGATGCTCCGTCATCACCTCTATAACTGAGCAGTGCAATCCCCGCGTCCTGGAGCAAAGAGAAGCAATTGACATCTGCCTAATTAACATTATGCCCAAGAACGCTGTAAACGCGCAGCGAACGCGGCCAATGATTAACCCTTTAGGTGCCTGCAGGCCTGTCATCATCCTAGTTGTACCCTTGTGCATTCGTGTGCATATGGATTGGTGAGTACACACACACACACACTCATATACACACACACTATCCAATTAGCTTCAGCTGATAGGCCTTAAAATAGACATGGAGGAGGCATTTCACGGGCCACTTGCTCCTTGGCTTGGGATTGGTGAATGGACTCCAGCTGAAGTGGTGACATTTCTTGGCTGATTGCAATCAATATAGGTGACCTCTTAGGGGAAAAAAGAACGCTCAGCGCTCATTGAGTCTTTTAGTATCCCGTGTCAATGGGATGCATGTTAGACCACACCCAGATTAAGTATATTCTATTCTATGGCAACTCTCAACAACAAGTCTGGAAAAGCCTTCTTGATAACATCCGAGGCTCAGACACACTCTCTCAGTTCAAAACTAGATTAAAGACCTATATTTTAGTAAAGCATACACACTGGTGGACTGGTGAGGTGGATGGCAGAGGGGTGTCGCGGACGATAGTGAGCAGGCGGGGGTGTCGCGGACGAAAGTGGACAGTTGGGGAGTCGCGGAAGAAAGTGAAAGTCAACAGCGGTTGAGGAGGGGGACCGGTAAAATGAGGTGCCGGTGCAAATTAAACCCTGCCATAATGTCTCACAGATCTCAACTTTCAGTGGAAGAAAATGGCAGCAGTCTCCTTTTGTGTTTAATCTAGATCCAGTATCAATTAACAGAAATTGATATGAGTACGGTCCTCCCGTGGGTTTCCGGGTGCTCTGGTTTCCCCCACAGTTCAAAAACATGCAGTATAACTGGGTAAAACAAAATTGGCCATAGAGTATGAGAGTGCATCAGAGAGAGTATGTTTTTCCCAGTGCAGAGTTGCTTCTGGAAGCTGGAATCCTCACCATAAAGCATGTGCAAGAGTAACTGGCGGTTCATTCCACTGCAGCGACCCCTGATAAATTATGAACTTTTTGCTGACAGCGATGAATGTTCGCTCAGATTCTGATCTTTGGTTTCATTCTATAATATTGGACTTATTTTTCTACGAACGTTTGAACTTTGAGAGCATTTAAACAAGAGAGAAAAGTGTGAACATGTTCATGCCTGTCTGAGAAAGGTGTATAAAGTATGTAGTGAGGGGTTTTACAGCCTTAAAACATCTATAATAATTGTAAACTTCACGGATTTCGTCTATCATGGGCTATTTTTAGAACGTAACTCCCACGATAAATGAGGCACCACTGTTTAACAATAAAATGTCATTTCAAGAGTTCACACTTAGCTGATGATTCATCAAAAGCTTGTTTGGCATGCTGTCCCGGGAGAGAGTCCCGAGCTCAAGGGATCCTCGAGCCCGGGGCTTCCTCCTGTTTGCAGAGCGAGAGGGGAGCCTGAGCTCGGTGGATCTCAGAACTCCCCGTCTGCAGTAGCTAAAGGAACACGTGAGGAAAAAGAAAGGGGGCTAGACAAATGCTTGATTGTTATGCATGATGTATATATTTGGATGGTGGGAGGAAACCGGAGAACCCGGGGAAAACCCACGCGGACACGGGGAGAACATACGAACTCCTCACAGAAACACCTACCGACCTGGCAGGACCAGGGCTGGCAGTGTTCTTGCTGTGGGGCTAACAGTGCTAACCACTGGGCCTTCGTGCTGCCCGATCTAAGGTGAAGGAGGAGAATGGGGAGGAAGGGGGGGGGTTTCCTCCAAACGAAGATAAAGTGGACTGAAAACTGTGGTTATTTATAGTAGCTTATGGCTCATGTGATTGGATGATACTGATTAGCTTAATGCGAGACCGGCTGTGATAAATCATAAGCACGTGATCCTCTCGAAATTAGTTTATTAATAAACCTCACTAAAAGTCACATATTACAAACCTTTTAGCATCAAAAGCTTTAATGCAATCCCATAATCAAATTAAAGGTGCTGTATGTAAGTTTTTAACTTATCCAAAGCATGAAAATGTGTTTAAGTAAAGGAGCGCAATACCTAGTTCAACCACTGGGTGTCAAACTGACAAACTGCACCTTTAAGAAATAAACAATAATGATATGACTCACAAAATATGCGAAACTGTTCATTTATGGATATTTTTACAGTGTGTAAATTAGCTTCAGTTCTGAGGGACAACACTCATAATCTAAAATCCTTGTTGTCTTTATTTGTTTTGCTTTACTAAGCAAATCGACTCTGTTCAGTTCAGCATTCGGCTGATTTTATTAGTCACAAATGGTACACTCTGTTTTCCTGAGAATGACTCCAAGTGCCAGGACAGCTGGACACAAATAACACAATTCATAATTTCCAAATGCGCAGGCCAGAAATGAGAAGAAAGAAAATAAGGGTCACGCGTGGTCTTATGACTCATGTTAGGTCAGGACTTTTACGTAGAGTCCAATGCGCACAGCTCCGTTTGTCATTTTCCCAGAAACCACTAACGCAAATCTTCATAGACTCGAGCCTTCAAATGAACCTCATAATATCCATGACCTGAAATGGGTTTGTTCGTTTATTTTACCCTTTAAATTAAATCTTAGTGTTTAGAAAATAAACATTTGTTTGAAATAAAATAATTCTTTAAAGACACTACCGAGATCATAAGATGTATAAGACTATCATAAATTTCTAATAATAAATTAACTAACCGTTATTATCATCATAATTGTATTTTATATCCTGCATACACTACCTGAAAAAAGACTTGTCGTGGATCCCAGTTGAAAGAGCAAGATATAATAACTTGACTTCTAGTTGATCATTTGGAAAAGTGGCAGAAGGTGGATTTTTCTGCTGAATCATCTGTAGATCTGCATCCCAATCATCACAAATACTGCAGAAGACCTACTGGAACCATCATGAAGCCAAAATTCTCATAGAAATCAGTCGAGTTTGGTGAAGGAAAAATCATGGTTTGGGGTTACATTCAGTATGGGGGGTGCGAGAGATCTGCAGAGTGGATGATCAACATCAACAGCCTGAGGTATCAAGACATTTGTGCTGCCCATTACATTACAAACCACAGGAAAGGGCAAATTCTTCAGCAGGATAGCGCTCCTCATACTTCAGCCTTCACATCAAAGCTCCTAATAGCAAAGAAGGTCAAGGTGCTCTAGGATTGGCCAGCCCAGTCACCAGACATGAACATTATTGAGCATGTCTGAGGTAAGCTGAAAGAGATTGAAGATGAATCCAAAGAATCTTGATGAACTCTGGGAGTCCTGCAAGAAGGCTTTCTTTGCCATTCCAGATGACTTTATTAATCAGTGATTTGAGTCATGTCAGAGATGTATGGATGCAGTCCTCCAAGCTCATGATGGAGTCAGACACAATATTCATTCTGTTTCCACTGCAGCATGACCACATATTCTATACTGGACATTATTGAAGGTTCAGTGGCAAGAATTTTGTCTTAACAAAGTCAGACCTTACTGTCCTAATAAAAATATTAAAAATCAAGACATGATCATACTTTATTTTGGTCAAATAAGCGTAATCTAGAGGCCTTTGCCTTTCATATCAGCCACTTCTGATACCAAATAATCAACTAGAAGTCAAGTTATTATTTGTTGTTCCTAAAACTATTGTCAGGTAGAATTCTTTGCGTTAAAATAAATATGAAAATGAAGCATACTATTTAATTAAACATGAACGAATATGCATAGATTTATAGAAGCAAATCTGAACATTTGATCAGGTTCAGGATTCAGAGGATTATATCAAAAATAAATAAATAAATTACATATATATATATATATATATATGAGCAGATTTTTTCAACACTTTTCTAAACATAATAGTTTTAATAACTCATCTCTAATAACTGATTTATTTTCTCTTTGTCATGATGACAGTAAATAATATTTGACTAGATATTCTTCAAGACACTTCTATACAGCTTAAAGTGACATTTAAAGGCTTAACTAGGTTAATTAGGGTAACTAGGCAGGTTAGGGTAATTACAGCCTGATCTCACGAGAAAAAGTATTTTACGTTTTGACAGTTTAGTGGCTAATTCGTACGAATTCGTACGAGTTCAGTCGTACGAAATGGTACGATTTTAAAAAGGAGGCGTGGCACCTAACCCCGCCCCTAAACCCAACCGTCATTGGAGGATGAGCAAATCGTACTAAATTGTACAATTAGATCGTACGAATTCATACGAATTAGCCACAAAAAAAAAAGTTACGAATTGCCGTGAGATTGTGTTGGTAATTAGGCAAGTTATTGTATAATGATGGTTTGTTCTGTAGAATATCGAAAAAATATAGAGCTTAAAGGGGCTAATAATATTGACCTTAAAATGGTGTTTAAAAAATTAAAAACTGGTTTCATTTTTGCCCGAAATAAAACAAATAAGACTTTCTGCAGAAGAAAAAATATTATCAGACATTCTGTGAAAATGTCCTTGCTCTGTTAAACATCATATGTATATATATATATATATATATATATATATATATATATATATATATATATATATATATATATATATATATATATATATATATATACAGTGCCTAGCATATATAAGTACACCCCTCACAAATCTCTCTTTTAAATTCATATTTTAATAGCAAGCTATACAATAACAAACAAATTTGTTCATATACATTAGATTAGTCAGTACTGAAGTCAAATCTGGAGCTTATCTAACAAAATAACTTACGATAACGGTCCAAAAACTAGTACAGCCAAATTTATTTGTTATAGAAAAATAATAAAATACAAATTTTAAAAAGAGGAAAAAATCAAGAGAAGCAAAAAATAAATAAATAAATAAAATAAAATAATGTAGTTGAAGTTTTGTAGTTAGAATTTTATTTTACATTTTGCTTGAATTTAATTGTATTATCTTTTAATTTCTCGATATGTTTGATGACTAAAACATTGTTTAAATAAATATATCTGTTTAATAAATCTGTTTTGTTTAAATGCATTGCCCATATTCACTGAGAAATGGAGAAAAATATGAATTTTCAAAATGGAGTGTACTCAATTATACTGAGCACTCTATATATATGTATATAATGTTGCTGATGCCCAAAAACAGGGCATGATCTGTGCTCAATCTAGAGCTGAGAGGAATCTGGAACGCTCCACTGATCAGCTGTGATGCAGGAGCTCCATAATCTGCTGTTTTGCATGGAGCGAGTGACGCATGGAGTGTGCCGAACCAACAGTGTTTACAATGAATGGTGTGCCTGTGCGTGGTCTTTAATGCATTCTCGCGGCCGCCTCGGGCACTGAAGAGGGATTGCAAATGTGTCCCGGGCGTCCAAACGCAGCACAGCCCAGCCTGCGCTCACTCCGAGGGGAAGAAGAAGAAGATGGAGGAGGAGGAGGAGGGTTGGGGGATTCTCTGTGTGCCCCCTTTAATACGTCATCACGGCTTTCTTCTCTCTCGATTCACTCCGCTGCACTGCCTCAGGTTTCACACTCACCAATTAAATCATTTATCCATGCCTTCGTCTTGAATTTCCTGCATTTCGGCATCAACAGGAAGTGCAATGTCCGAAGCGTGACTGCGTCCAATCTGGCATCCCTTAAGATTGCAATGCACACAGCTCTCCGGGCTTCTGTTTTCCTTCTTAATCGACTCCAGTGTTTTTAATTGTTAAACAGGAGCTCTGAGCGTCAGTGCAGTCAGAATGGTGAAATAGTTGTGGCGTTATTGTTCTGGTTTCTCCACAACCTCCCCCCCCCACCCAACCCCTCCATTGCCTCTGTGTACTGAATGCAAGCTCAGTCACGCAGCTGTTTCCATGGCAATATCTATCTGCAAGAAAGATTCGTTAACCCTCGCTCTGTGTCAGGCTTTCCTCTCACCGTCTGTGCTGCATAACAGACACCGCGCGCTCGTCTTCAATGTGTTTCTGTCAGTTGTGTGGGAATATGTGTTAGGGTTTCCATTGATGCGCATGTGTTAATAACAAACAGGCCGAGTCCAGCTGACTGACTGTAATCTGAAGAGAACGTGTGTTAGGGAGGGGGTTTGGGTTCTGAGCTGTGTTTGGGTTGTGTGCTGGAAACGCTTGGTCGTTTCAATCCAAATCTGGCTTAAAAATGGACCCGATCACTAGATTTTAAAAATAATTTATGAATAATAACCCAGCAGTTGGTTTGATTCATACTTTTCCAGCCTGATCTCATTGTAAAACGTAAGTATTTTACGTTTTGTCAGTTTAGTGGCTAATTTGTTCAGTCGTACGAAATTGTACGATTTTAAAAAGGAGGCGTGGCACCTAACCCCACCCCTAAACCCAACCGTCATTGGGTGACGAGCAAATCGTACTAAATTGTAAGAATTAGATCATACGAATTAATACAAATTAGCCACTAAATCAAAAAGTTACGTATTGCCGTGAGATTGTGTTGGTTTTTCTCCAAATTGGGTTGAAACAACCCAATCTACCGTTGAAGTCAGCATTATTAGCCCCCCTTTGATTTTGATTTTTAAATATTTCCCAAATAACAGCTGAAAAATCCAGCTTAAACCAGCCTAGGCTGGTTGACTGGTTGACCAGCCTGGTTTTAGAGGGGTTTTGGCCATTTCCAGGCTGTTTTTCAGCCATTTCCAGCCTGGTCTTAGCTGGTCAGGCTGGAAAATGACCAGCTAAATCCAGCTAAAACCGGCTTGACCAGCCTGGTTTAAGCTGGACATAGCTGGTTTTGGCTGGGCTCCCAGCCTGTCTAAGCTGGTCAAGCTGGTTTTAGCTGGTCATCTACCAGCCTGACCAGCTAAGACCAGGCTGGAAATGACTGGAAACCAGCCTGGAAATGGCCAGAACCCCTCTTAAACGAGGCTGATCAACCAGCTAAAACCAGCCAACCAGCCTAGACTGGTTTAAGCTGTTTTTTTCAGTAGGGAGAGCCAGGAAATGTTCACAGTATGTCTGATAATATTTTTTCTTCTGGAGAAAGTCTTATTTGTTTTTTTTTCGGCTTGAATAAAAGCAGTTTTATTTATTTGTTTTATCCATTTTAGGGTCAAAATGTGTAATCGTGTCATGCGCTGGAAACACTTGTTTGTTTCAATCTAAATTTGGGTAAAAGAATGGACAAAAATGGATTTAAAAAATTTTATTTATAAAAAAAGCTTTTGGGTTGACTTATATTTTTTCTCCAAATTTGGTTGAAAAGACTTCAGGTTTGGCCTTATTTGTCTGACTTCAGTTTACGAACAAGTATGTAATCGTTTCAGTAGTGGGGAAAAACTATAAATGTCATTTCCATCTTATTTTTACCTGTTATTGGTGTCAATATCTACCAAATTACAAAATTCTTCCAAATATCTAAAGTTGGGTAAAAAATTGACCCAACAACTGGATTTAAAAAAATAAATATAATTTATTGAAAAAAAAAATAACTCCGCAGCTGATTCATATTTGTTTCTTCAAATTTGACTGAAGCTACCTAAGGTTTAGTCTTATTTGTCTGACTTCAACCAATTTATGAACAAGTACGAAATAATTTCCATAGTAGGAAAAAAAATCTCATGGCTGTTGTGTTTGAGGATGAAGGTGCTGTATTGGTCTTACTCATCTGATTCAACCAATTTATGAACAAGTACGTAATCGTGTCGTGTGATGGAAGCGATTGGTTGTTTCAATCCAACTACAGTATGGGTCAAATATGGACCCAAACACTGGGTTAAAGTCTGTTTTTGAAAATTAAGTTAATAAAACATTACAGTTGGGTTGATTTGGTTTCCAATTGGGTAAAAATATATATATATAATTGCTTTTCCTTTTGACATAAGATTATTTTTCTTACCCCATTGGCAGATTATTTTGACAATTATTTCCTAAAACAAGACAGTATGATTTGCTTGTCTAGAAAATGCTTCTTGACTTACAAATTTTTAGATATTTGGAGTAGAAACACAACAAAAACTCAAGATTTTTATTTTTTGCAGTGCATGATTATGAATAGAAGTCTATGGGGACTAAGTCTAAGACCACAGTTTAACAGCTCAAGCGGCATGCAACCGTGTATCATACACTCAAGAACTTCTTTAAGGTTTACAGCAATGACAAATCAAAATCATCAAGGATCTGTCTGCCAAAATATATAGGAAATCTGTACGGCTGAAGTCAGAATTATTCACCCTCCTGTGATTTTTTTCTGTTTTAAATATTTGCCCAACGATGTTTAACAGAGCGAGGAATTTTCAGCTCTGGATCTGCTGAAGTGTTTCCAGAAAAGCGTGACGTCTGCATCAGATGTTTTGCCGGTGCTTAGCGTGACGTCCGAGACTAAACAGCAGCTAAGCATCTATGAGTGATGTACACTGGTATGTTGATGTGCAGTTAGCATGCTAATTACACCCCATGTGTCGTGTCTGAGGAAGGGGAGAAATGGTTCAATAAAACTATTGTGTAAATTAACCTTTTCATTGCACTCTACAAGCACCTAATTGACCATGTGTGTTAGATTAATGAACAGTGTGTGTGTGTATCCCAGGTTAGCAGATACAAACTGAGAGACAAAGCCTGACTAAGCAACACCAGAATATATTATGGACAGACAGTATAGATTTTGATAAACCTAAATATTTACCTATATATTGGAATTTATATATATATATATATACATATTCAGCGGCCACTTTATTAGGTACACCTGTCCAACTGCTTGCGAATCGCATGGCAGTAACCTGTGCATTTAGGCATGTAGACATGGTCAAGACGATCTGCTGCCATTCAAAGCAAGCATCAGAATAGGGAACAAAGGGGATTTAAGTGACTTTGAACGTGGCATGGTTGTTGGCTGCTGAGGCAACCCTTGAAAAATAAAGGGACTAAGCCAAAGGAAAATGACTGAATGAATAAAGTTCTTGACATGAATGTTTAATTTGGGGTGAAACGATCCCCAACAGTGTTCAAAAGGCCATTGGGTTTAAACTCCTGTAGACTGCCGTGTTATGACCCCCCGAATCCCATCATGTACGAAGTGGAAGGAATTTGCGGGATTGGAAAACAGATGAATGAAAGCCTTGCGGAAAGTCGTGGGATGATATGGGAGTAAAGTCCTGAACATTCATCAGTTTTACAGCCATTGATTTTCACACGCCGCCAGCTCTCCTGCTGTGACGCTTCCCATCAAGGTGAGACTTTTATCGGGATGTATTTTTCAACCTTGTGTCTTTGTCGTGACTCTGGGAACGCTCTGTTCCCTCTCGAGGCGGAGACGGAAAATTATTTCAAATTTGATATTAGGAGCAGTTTGGGCCTGGTGCAGGAGAATGACTGGCTTTAATGATGATGAGCGCGCAGATTTGATTTAATTGGCAAAGAATTTGGTTTGAGAGCCCCACGGCCAACTTAACTCGTGTGTTGAAGTCATAAAATAAGAGGAATTCTGTTCTGAGTCTGTGCTGCCCTTCATCTTAACCAATGGCATTATGCTTGATTTCATAACAGATGACACAGTTCTTAGACAATATAATATAATCTTAAAGGTATAATCTATCTAATGAATAAATAAATAGTGTTGTTAGACCATAACAGTTAGCCATTTTGAACACTAGGGGGCAGTATGATGAAGACAACAAATGTTCCTTTTCACATTAATAATAATTAAAGGCACACATTATTGATAAATGAAGGATTATTTTCATGCAGTTCATTGCACAAGACCAAATAAACACCACCACACAACGCTGTTTATGATTTGTTAGAGAATGCGTTTATCTGAAATGTACTAAAACACTATTTTTAGTATTTTTCGGTTAATAAAATTGGAAATGTTAAAATTTTGTGTACAAACCCATGTTGGGGGCGTGTCCACAGTTCGCTGATTTAGGGGTGTGTTGCTTCACGCGTAAATTAGTTTCGGCTTCCCGCCAACGTAACAAGGGGGCGGGGCCATGAGCTCACCCGCTCTGCGTTTGCAGCAGAGTCAGGCAGACTGAGAGGAGCAGGAGTGAGAGAATCCGCATTCAGTCGTACATGTACAACTCGGACACGGACCAAGCAGAGAGTACAAAATCATTTGTGTCTTTGTACAGTTTTACAGTTAACTGTGTGCTAGTTTCAAGTGCCGAGCTTGTACACAGAAACTAATAACCACGCACGCTGAATTAACTTTGACTGAGGCACCGGATGCGCCGCTCGAAGCCGCGACACGGCACGCCAGACACTCTCTGTGGCGCGGCAGAAACATGAAGTGTCCCGAATCGTCGCGCCACGCATTTTTGAATTCTACACATAGGTTTCTGCAGCGGTCCGCGGCGCCCAGCCATCGACTTGAGTGTACCCTGATAAAAACCGATGTTTAGACTTCTAAAACGCATGCTAGTTAAGATCACAGGGAGCTTCTGGGATCGCGAGAAATGCAAACGGCTGAAGTATAAGGTAGACTCAATCAGAAGTACACATGTTTGCAAACCTACCTAAAGATACAACCAATAATTCCGATTAGAGCGATAATGTGGAGAATATTGATCTTGTGTTGAGCCCAATGAGCCTTGCATCTAAAAATAGAGCTGGGGTGTTCCTTTAGTGATATCGCTTCCACTCACGCTGAAAATGGCGGACGTGAATCAACAAACTGAGGATATGATGACGCGCCTGTCAATCAATATTGGTGGGCGGGGGGACCGCACTCCTACGTAAAGTTGCGGTCGGTTTGAAAACCGCTCCAATTGGTCCACCGTTTTTTATGTTGTTAAATTGAAAAATAAGCACTGGGTGTGTTTATATCACCCAAATATGACGCTCTATACACCATACATGCACATATGTCTGTCCAAACAGCTTGAAAAGTAGATTTTTTTCCATAGTTGCCCTTTAAATAATGTTTGCTGTATTGTTTGCAATGAAGAGCAAGTCAAAGTAAATTAAAAAATCACTACTTTCTGATTTTAAATGTCATTTTTCATACTGCGCCGACTTTTTTTCTGATTTTGGGGTTGTAATACACATCAGACTTGTTGTGCAAGGTTTGTGTGATCATTTTTTCAGATTTAAATATGAAAATTTACTCTAAAGAGACCTTTACTCTAAAGTTTGACACTGGAAGCTCTTGTTTTCCACAGCTCTCTTTTTCAGTTTTCAGTCTGAGTGTCCTGCGGCTCCAGGGGCCCGTGGCAGTGTTCAGCCCCTGAGGCTCCGCTCCCTCTGGAACTGAACACAATCTAGGCCTGCTAAAAAGCCTTATTTGATTGATCTATGGATAAACTAGTCAAGGAAAGACTGAATTACACGGCTAACAAAAGGCCGACTTACAGGCAATCTGCTTTCCTGATCAATAGCTTAATTTATCTGCAACAGTTTCAGAAAATCTTTAACAAAAAAAATGCGAACGACCACCTGTCTTTTATTTTAGCTATTGCTTTGATTAGTTGAGTAGGACACGAGGCCTTTGTTTATTAGCTGCAATAAAACACATTTGGGTCACACTTCATAATAAGGTTTCATCAATGTATTTACTAACACAAACTAATTATGAACAATGCTTGTACAGCATTTATTAATCATAGTTCAACATATACTAATGCATTGATAATATCCAAATGATGCTTGTTAACATTAGTCAATGCACCATGGGTTAACATGAACATTGAACACCTTTACTTTCATTAACTAACATAAACAGATACAGTAATAAGTGTGTTGTTCATTGTTTGTTAATGCATTAACCAACATTAACTAACACATCCATACCGTAAAGCGTTTCCCACATTTCTGACGGCTTGTTTTAGACACGTCAACAAGCGGCGTATGTAAAAAAGAGCAGGCGGGTGTCTTGAAGGCAGCATTGCATTAAGCATGCGATACTATTTATATGACGTGAGAGAGTGACCCAGTAACTCACACGTCTTCTTACGCAACATGTGTGTAAATGAGTGTCTGTGCACGTGTTGGACTCAATGTAAATACATGTATGAATTATTATGCTGGATTATTATCCTATTATTATTTCCCCTAATTTTATGCTTAATAACTCATCTGTAATAACTGATTTATTCTCTCTTTGTCATGATGACAGTAAATAATATTAGACTAGATATTCTTCAAGACACTAGTATTCAGCTTAAAGTGATATTTAAAGGCTTAACTAGGGTAATTAGGGTAAAGTTAGGGTAATTAGGCAAGTTATTATATAACAGTGGTTTGTTCTGGAGACAATCTAAACAAATATTTCTGAGGAGGCATATAATACTGACCTTAAAATGGCTTTAAAACGATTAAAAACTGCTTTTATTCTAGCCGAAATAAAACTAATAAGACTTTCTCCAGAAGAAAACATATTAGAGGAAATACTGTGATAAATTCCTGAATCTGTTCAACATCATTTGGAAAATATTTCAAATAGAAAACTAAATTCACAGGAGGGAGAGTAATAATAAAGTCCATCTCTGTGTCTTTCTCTGCTATTTAACTGATTAAATGCTTGGTTTGGTTTCTGCACTTTACACATATCAGAAAGACGGCATTTACAAGCTAAACAACTGTGAATTCATGAGACACAGAGAAAAATAAAGTTATAAAACGTGTCACTGTGGTGGTACCTATTCAAAAGGTGGTACTTTTTGTATCATACAGATGGATATTAGTACTTTTAGGGTACACTTATGTTCTTTAAGGTTCAGTTAAGGTACTATGAGGCTAGATTTGTACTTTTTAAGTATTAATATGTACCTTTAAGGACCTGTTAGGAATAAAAATGAACCCTTTTAAAACCTAATTTTAAGAATTATTAGTTTTTAGTTTTCAATGTCATGTGACCCTTCAGAATTCCTTTTAATATTTTTAAAGAAATTTTATATAGTATATATAATCAAAATTATACTTTTGCCTTCAGAATTGCCTTAATCCTTTGTGGTATAGCTCGTTTGGATTGAGATCTGGTGAGTGTGGAGGCCAATTGAGTACAGATTCACGCTTTATGACATGGTGCGTCATCCTGCTGGAAGTTGCCATCAGAAGATGGAGACACTGTGGTCATAAAGGGATGGACATGGTCAGCAACAATACTCAGGTAGGCTGTGGCGTTGACACGATGCGCAATTGGTACTAATGGGCTCAAAGTGTGCCAAGAGAATCTCCCCCACACCATTACACCACCACCAGCAGCCTGAACCGTTGATACAAAGCAGGATGGATCCATGCTTTCATGGTGTTGGTGACAAATTCTGACCCGACCATCCGAATGTGACAGCAGAAATGGAGACTCATCAGACCAGGCAACGTTTCTCCAATCTTCTATTGTGCAGTTTTGGTGAGCCTGTGTGAATTGTAGCCTCAGTTTCCTGTTCTTAGCTGACAGGTGTGGCCCCCGGTGTGGTCTTCTGCTGCTGTAGCCCATCTGCCTCAAGGTTGGATGTTTGTGTGTTCAGAGATGCTCTTCTGCAGACCTCTGTTGTAACGAGTGCTTATTTGAGTTACTGTTGCCTTTCTATCAGCTGTAAGCAGTCTGGCCATTCTCCTCTGACCTCTGGCATCAACAAGGCATTTGCGCCCACAGAACTGCCACTCACTGGATATTTCCTCTTTTTCTGACAATTCTCTGTAAACCCTAGAGATGGTTGTACGTGAAAATCCCAGTAGATCAGCAGTTTCTGAAATACTCAGACCAGCCCGTCTGGCACCAACAACCATGCCACGTTCAAAGTCACTTAAGCCCCCTTTCTTCCCCATTCTGATGCTCGGTTTGAACTGCAGCACATCGTCTTGATCATGTCTACATGCCTAAATGCATTGAGTTGCTGCCATGTGATTGGCTGATTATAAATTTGCTTTAACGAGCAGCTGGACAGGTGTACCTAATAAAGTGGCCGCCGAGTGTCTATTTCCAAAGTGAAGTTTTAATTGTTTTAGTTTAGCTGCAAGGAAAGCTAATTTTTTAAAATGTATTTTATTTCAGGTCAATTTTATTTACCTATTTATTTTCTAACAATTTTCAGCAAAAAATGACTTTGTTTAATAAGGTCAACATATTTTTTCCTCTTCAATTCCAGCTTTAATATAAAATACCTGTTAATTAAGTATTTTGGGTTTATTTGCGGTTGTGAATTGCATTATGGGATGTTGATCTCTGCTCTGTCCACTTTTAATGATGAAAATTCAACTCCACAGTTTAACAAAGTGGCTTTTATTAACATTTCAGTCATTTGTACTTATAATATGATGTATAATAAATAATATCTAGAGAAATAAGTGTGTAAAATAACAGGAAATGTGCTGCATTTTAATACAAGGTTTCTGTAGTGTAATACAAAACACCAACCCAGACATTATAGCACCTTACACTATTAAAAATGTTCATTAAAGTCACTTTCTTTGACCTTTTCAAGGTTAAAAGTTGTTATAAGAAAGATCAAGATCTCATAATTCAATTTAAAAGCAGAAATAAACAGGAAAAAATTAAACATGAATCACAAAAATACAGAAAACTGCTAATTTACGGATATTCATGTCACACTGAGGTTTGAAGTAATTGGCGTAAGCACAAATAAACTGGCCAAAAGTGCATTTTTCCAGAATTCAGCAACGGGAACAGAAAGAGTGTCTATCTAAGCCATTTCAGGACTGCGTTTCCTACAGATAAAGCAATACATCATGATGTAAACCTCACAGGGAGAGTCACTGGAGGAAAAAAAAAAAACGTAATTAGCCCTCCACAACACAACTGAGTGACATTTTTAATAAGAGAATTTGCAACAAACAGATTCGAGCGTTGTAGCACTTCCAAAGTGCACACGTTCTCGTAAGCGTATTTTTGAGCGAGTCAGCACTGGCGAAACTGCTGTGGCTCTGTGAATTTACCTCATGATTCCCTTTAAGTTTCACACACATATTTAAATGGAGACAGAAGCACGTATTTTCCATAGGCTTCCCCCTGAGACAACAGGCAACAAAAAGTAAAGAGCACAAAAAAGTCTAATGATTGGTGATGATGTTTTTTCCAGCATTTAATAGGCTCTGTGTAGTGCGGAGGAGGATTATAATGGATGTTCGAAACTAATAGTTGCTTGTTTTATAAGTGCTTTGGGTCCTGTGGAAAACAAACTAGTTCGATTTGTCTGCTAACAATGGCCAACACACTTGCGTACGCTATAAAAACAGCCTGACCTCACGAGAAAACGTAAGTATTTTACGTTTTGACAGTTTAGTGGCTAATTCGTACGAGTTCAGTCGTTCGAAATTGTACGATTTTAAAAAGGAGGCGTGGCAGCTAACCCCACCCCTGAACCCAACCGTCATTGGCGGATGAGCAAATCGTACTAAATTGTACGAATTAGATCGTACGAATTCGTACGAATTAGCCACTAAATCAAAAAGTTACGAATTGCCGTGAGATTGTATTGTATAAAAAATGTGATATAACAAAATGTCATGACTGCAAATGTTTTATTTTATGTTACGTTAACCTATTTTAATAGGTTAATCCAGCCTGATCTCACGAGAAAACGTAAATATTTTACGTTTTGGCAATTTAGTGGCTAATTTGTACGAATTCGTACGAGTTCAGTCGTTTGGAATTGTACGATTTTAAAAAGGAGGCGTGGCAACCAACCCCACCCCTAAACCCAACCGTCATTGGGGGATGAGCGAATCTTACTAAATTGTACAGTACGAATTAGATCGTACGAATTCGTACGAATTAGCCACTAAATCAAAAAGTTACGAATTGCCGTGAGATTGTATTGTATAAAAAATGTGATATAACAAAATGTCATGACTGCAAATGTTTTATTTTATGTTACTTTAACCTATTTTAATAGGTTAATCCAGCCTGATCTCACGAGAAAACATAAATATTTTACGTTTTGGCAATTTAGTGGCTAATTCATACAAATTCGTACGAGTTCAGTTGTACGGAATTGTACAATTTTAAAAAGGAGGCGTGGCACCTAACCCCACCCCTAAACCCAACCGTCATTGGCGGATGAGCAAATCGTACTAAATTGTACAGTACGAATTAGATCATACGAATTTGTACGAATTAGCCACTAAATCAAAAAGTTACGAATTGCCGTGAGATTGTATTGTATAAAAAATGTGATATAACAAAATGTCATGACTGCAAATGTTTTATTTTATGTTACGTTAACCTATTTTAATAGGTTAATCCAGCCTGATCTCACGAGAAAACGTAAATATTTTACGTTTTGGCAATTTAGTGGCTAATTTGTACGAATTCGTACGAGTTCAGTCGTTTGGAATTGTACGATTTTAAAAAGGAGGCGTGGCAACCAACCCCACCCCTAAACCCAACCGTCATTGGGGGATGAGCGAATCATACTAAATTGTACGTGTTAGATCGTACGAATTCATAAGAATTAAATCAAAAAGTTACAAATTGCCGTGAGATTGTGTTGGTTAATCAGGTTTTTTTTTTAGTTATGCAAAGTTTTTTATTTTATTATGTAGTTATGCTTTTCTTTGTCAGCTTGATTGATTTATAGGGTTTCTGCAGGTTACATCCAGTCAGGTTTTATTTTAAAAAATTTTATATCGGTTTATGACCAAGTATTATCATGAGAAATCTTATCATTATTTAGGGAGAAAAATCACAAGACATTGTGCCTCAGAAACATAATTCCAGAAATTAAATTTTGCATGATATTGGCATCAAATATAATGTATATAAAGTAAATCATATCTCAAAGCATTTACTGGGGCATTGGCGATTTTTACTGGGTCTAGCGATACCCCTGTATATATATATATATATATATATATATATATATATATATATATATATATATAGATCATGTCACGTTCACCAGCGATTGTAACTTCCTAGATCGCTGGATCTCACACACAATAACCTATGGACTACAAATCCGCCTTTCAAGGACTACATATTCATACATGCACTCCGTTCACACACACACACATGCTTCCTCATTTCCACTGATTAGACTCCCACAGCTGTTGCAGCTTCTAGACTGATTACACACACTATTTAAACAGCACACACTCTAACTTCCAGTGCCGAGTCTTGTTTTCTGTAAAGTGACAATTCAACGCATTTCCTTAGTCTTGTTTTCCTGTGTTTTGACCCTAGTCTTGTTTATCTAGTTCTCCCTGTCTGCTGCCTGCCTTCTGAGCTCTCGCCTGTATTTGACCAAGATTCTGGACGGCCTTTATACATCTGTTTGCACCTGTGTTGACCATTGCTTGCCTGATTTTGAATAAACCTGCACGTGGATCCGAACTTCAGTTATCTGTGTCACTCCCTGTGTTACAATATATATATATATATATATATATATATATATATATATATATATATATATATATATATTATCTATTTACATATACATTTATATATTTTTATTATTGATTTTTTTTAATATAATAATTTTATTATTTATTTATTTACAGTCCAGTTTTCAAAGTTAAAGTTCTGTTTAGTTTAGTCCAGTTCAGTGTGGTTTAATTTTCACTGCTGAAAGTCCAAACACTGAAGAGCAAATCCATCGATTCACATCGATTCTCCACAAGTCCCAAACCAAGCAAGCCAGTGGTGAGGAACAAACTTCACCAATTGACGAGAGTGAAGGAAAAAACCTCAAGAGAAACCAGGCTCAGTTGGGCACGACCATTTCTCCTCTGACCAAACTTCTTGTGCAGAGCTGCAGTCTAGGGGCTGGAGGCTGGAGAACGCTGAACGTCCATCGTGGAGAAGCATCAGGTGTGAGTAGGTCACCGGCGGGTGTTCAGGCTGGCTTGCGGAATCAATTCAGATACTCGTCTGTCACTGAGGTCTTTCAGGAATCAGTCTCATGCTCTCCACTCCTCCATGACCACCACAGCATCTGCTCAAGATACGGCCTGGTGCAGGATACCTCTAGAAGTCGCCTACGATTGACATCATGTCTTCACAGGTCTTGAATCACATCAATGGCACTGCACAATCTCTCGAGGCCTCATGATGAGTATCCCCAGGTGGAAATAGAGAGCAAGGAAAACTCAAACTCAACTCTTTCCTTTTGCTAACCACAGAGCCATCGCGCAGCCCTCTTTGTGAACTTAAAATCCTGCAGATTTCTGCCTAAACTGATTCCAGATGCATTTACAAATAATACAAAAATAATCTTGCGCCTGCAGCCATGCTCTTCTATTGCTTGACTGTAGAGCAATTTAGATTGAAATAAGTGTGCATACAGTAGTGTCAAAGGAGCACTGTCATTTCCATTGTCATTATCCCAGTGGTCTTTAATATCATAGCTGTCATTCTAATTCATTAAAGCATCCTAATGGCGTTTGGACAGCCTGGAGCTCTTGCTAAAGTACCTTTCGCTTTAATGAGACTGCAAAGATGTCCTGCATCCGGCACGGGGTTGAGTAGAGGGTGAAACTTTGGGTGCGTTCACACATGCCTCATTTAGTTTGGTTAAAACTGACCAGAGTTTGTTTGGCTTGTTTTGGATGTGGGTGATTTGGGCAGGTGTGAAAATGGTTAGCACTGCGGCCTTCACAGCATGAAGGTTGCTGGTTTGAGTCCTGGCTGGGTCCGTTGGCATTTCTATGTGGACCTTGCATATTCTTCGCTCACAAATCCAAACACATGCTATAGGTTAATTGGCCGTAGTGTATGAGTGTGTGTGTGAATGAGAGAGTGTATGGGTGTTTTCCAGTAATGGGTTGCAGCTGGAAGGGCATACGCTGTGTAAAACATGCTGGATAAGTTGGTGGTTCATTCCGCTGTTGTGACCTCTGATGAATAAGGGACTAAGCTGAAGGAAAATGAATGAATGAATGAAGGAGAAAGTCTGAACGTGTAAATATAAACAACCCAGGCTCATTCTGAAAACGTAGTCCTGTGGACGTTTCTGGAGACCGCGAATTATGTAGCCGGGGGTACGTATGGCTGCATTTAATTTTTTTTAAACGAACGCTATGGGGCAGTGTGACGCCATTCCTTTTCGAGCTTATCGGCTGACCGCTTACCCTGTGTGGAGAGGTTTCCTGCTGCAACCAGATTGTCCAGTTAGCTTGTCATGTATGTCGGCGGACTTGAGACGCAGAGAGGAGATGATTACGATGACAGGGTTCAAGTCCGGAGAAGAGCAGTTCCAGAAATCAGGTAAGACAAAAACAGAATCCAAAAAATAAAATGAACCAGTGAATAACAGGGTGAGAACGTGGTAAAAATCAGACGAGGGCTTTTCATTTTCGGGACAGCTTTTGTAAATCGTTAGTTGGGTTTTAGGGAAGTAAGTGGGTGGGCGGGTCCATCGATAAAATTGCTTGGGTTTAGGGAAAGAAGGAGGGTGGGTCTGTCGATTGGTCGGCCGGCCAGTCAATCATCCAGTCAGACAGACGTTCGGTCGACAGCAACCTCTGGTGGTTTTACGCGAGAACAGCGGGCGCGAACGTCACTCGCGAGAGAAATTTGAGATACGAAAAAGCGAACGCAGCGGCTTCTCCTGGATTCGCGAAAACAAAAACTGCAAAACTGCGTACCTCCCAGGACTTATTTCACAGTGTCCAGAAACGTCCACGGGACTACGTTTTCAGAATGAGCATGGGTTGAATATAAAACTAACTTTACCTCAATCTGGAAGAGTTTGTCTCGGTATACTTTCAAACGAACCCTAGAGAGGTTAATTTGTTGTAAAAACGGGAATCGACCTTTAACCAACCTAAATGCAATTTTTTTTTGTGACTAATCGTGCTGCGGTAGTCAGCTGCGATGTGCATAATGGCATGATCATTTTTTTTTATTTACCATAACTGTGGCAGGTCATGGACAAATGTGGAGTTGTGAGCAGATCCACACTAGAGACATCCAGTATCAACATACATCTTAAGTGTCAACGGACTTGTGTTTTGAAGCATGCCTCAAACTGAGGTTGTCACGTGACCCAGGGACACCAAGTGGGGGGATGGGGGAGTTAGGACGATTCTAAGGGACCGTTTTGAGCACCCAGAGATATTATTAGGGGCTCCCCAGAACCACCAATCCCCAATGACAACCCTAACCCCCCAATCCCTTCAATTTCGGCTTTTAAAATGCCTTTATCCCTTCACTTTGTCTTTAAAATGTACGCAAAACGCCGATGGCTTCTGTTTCTTTTTCGCGCTTACCTCCATGTGGACGGCTTTTCAACTGTTACCAGTTTGTCCAGCCTGATCTCATGAGAAAACGTAAGTATTTTACGTTTTGACAGTTTAGTGGCTAATTCGTACGAGTTCAGTCGTACGAAATTGTACGATTTTAAAAAGGAGGCGTGGCACCTAACCCCACCCCTAAACCCAAATGTCATTGGAGGATGAGCAAATCGTACTAAATTGTACGAATTAGATCGTACGAATTCATACGAATTAGCCACTAAATCAAAAAGTTACGAATTGCCGTGAGATTGTGTTGGTTTGTCCAGTGACTGTACACGTCAGAGGATTTGAGATGCAGAGAGGAGTTGACCGTGATGACGGGGTGGTTTGAGTGCGGTTAAAAACGGTTCCAGAAAGCAAACCAAAAAGCAAAAGATAAAATAAACAATTAAATAACAAAACATGGTAAGATCGTCGCAATCAGATGGCCAAGAGAAATGTATATAGAGGTACGTTTTCAGAATGAGCCTTGGTTGCAAGTTTTCCTCTCTTTTTTACCCAGGGAATGCACCTACATCAGTGTAGATTCAGCCGACCCTTGGGTCTATGGGATTAGCAGGACTTTACTTATCCAAACACTGCTCCATTAGCTAATCATGAGATAAATTTGCTCCTCAAACACGCAGACTGACTTACGCATATTCATTGTTCAACACATAAGACACATAAAAGTTTAGTTTTGAGGTCTTTATGATTGCCGTGTTTTAAAATTAAAACCGTTTTTAGATCAATCTGGAGGCAAACTAAACGGAAGTGTATTTAGGGTGATCATACGGACTCTATTTTTCTTTATATGTCTTATAAATGCGTCCAGGGTTTCTAAATCTCCTAAAATGTCCAGGAGTTGGCTTTTGTTTTTAAAGATGCTGTTGGTAATTGTCTTCAGAAGCCTTTAATTGTCATTTATAAGGGATTTATAAAGCATAAACAGCCCTCGCTTTAGATTAGGTCACAAAACTGGATGAAGTTGAGTTAATAAAGCATTTATTAACATACAAATTAACTATTAAGCCTGAATAATAAGATATATAACTGGTAATTTCAATAGTTTGTTAATCGTTTACTAAGTCATTCAGAATGACCTTAAAAAAACAACCAACTATGCTTAAATAACTCGTTTGTAAATAATGCAATACTTAATTTAGTAATGACAAATAAATAATTAACAATGCATGAAAATACAATTACTAAGCACATAATAAATGTGGTTATAAGTCAAGAATACAGCATTTGTAGCTGCAGTTATAAACTGCTTACTAACATTAATACTTAGCAATTTGCTAATGCTTAATAAATGGTTTATAGTGTGTAGTTATAATAAAGTGTTACCTAAGGGTCTGTTTTAGAGAGTTATAAAACATTATCTGTGTGATACTTTAAGCTGTAACTTCACACACACACACACACTATAGGGACATCAGAGATGTATTTTACATCTTGTAACAGGGAGCATAATAGGGCACCTTTAATAAGTAATTCCTGCATGTGCTCTACAGCGGTTCTCCAGAACCTTGTCCATGGTCCTGAATCTGTTCTTCTTCATAAGAGCAAAAATGTTCAGGGGGGTTTCTTCTGTCGGGATGCATTAGTAGATAGACAGTTACAGATATTGTATCCCATATAACCAATCTTGGCCACTGCTAAGCACACATCAGAATCCACTCCACATTACACCCGGTAAACATATGATCAGAAGTCAGGGGGTGTTACTGATACAGCTTGCAATGCTTCATTACGCTAATCTTGTAAAGCGCAGCTGAACTGTTGCAGATAGCGCTGACGGGACCTCTATCTCTGCGCTTCACATCGGTGTTCCTCATGTTTCGGCGGGGACCATCAAGGAGCCCGCTGGGGGCCGAGGATGCCCACATCTCCAGCGGATGCAACGGAGAAGCTTGCCATTGAAACACCACTGCTCTGCATCACTGCTAGCATGGTTGCCTAGCAACTAGACAGCAGATGCCTGCATCCCTCATCTTCCAAGTGAAAATACATAGAGAGAGAGAGAGAGTGAGAGAGAAGGGGGGAAAGCACACCTCTTATCCGTAATATGCACAATCATTATTTTTGTCATTTAATTTGATCCTTAATCTCGATCTGATATCCACATTACTTGCATTTATTAGATGTTTCGGGGGGTTGGTGTTTTTGAGGGTGTGTGTGTGCCTGTGTGTGTGTGTTTGAGCTGAAGAATGTGGCAAAGTGGGAGAAATGCATGAAAATGCGCCGGGAGACTCTCGCAGCATTTTAATAGGTTGCAGCGCGCGAGCCGACAAGTGCAGACATCATTCCTCCGCGAGACGAGCGCGTGGACAGACTGCCTTTCCTCTTTAGTTCGCTTTCGCTTTTTATTTTTTTGTCCTCAACAAGCACCGGCATTTTATTCCGCGCGTTCAAGAGGGGACCATGTCCTCTTCTCTCCTTTTGAAACCCAAGCGCGTCCGTCGGATGTTTTGCTTCCAATCTTGATTATTATTTCTCTCTCGGCTCCTGGAGGTGTTCTTGCAACTGAAGTGTGTCATCATTTGCTCCGAACAAGAGATGGGGATTCAATCGAGAGATAAAGAGGGGGCTTTTCCCAGCAAATCAACAGCCAAACATTGCACATTTAAACGCGTTTTATAGAGATACGAACACACACCGTGCGCCCTTTTTTCCTTTTCTTTTCTTATTTTATCTTGCGTTTCCTACGAGGTTGTAGTATAGACTACGAGCTCTGACGTCTGCATCAGATATTCTCTGCTGCATTTCTTTAAATGTGCATCTTTTCTCCCTGGTGACTTTGAGGGGAACATCTCGACCATCAGCAGCAGGGCTCGCAGATTTCTGCTTTTTCTTCTTCTTCACCTTCAACCTCCATAGCTGAGGGGGATTAAATACAAATATCTGATACTGTGGAGCAACCCCCCCCTCTTTGAAGGAGCATCACTGGAGCCATGGCTTGTCCGCAGCTTTGGACCTGGAAACTGCGACGACAGGTGTAGAACAAAACTGACCCTCATCCATTTTCTTTTTCTTTTCATCATCATCATATCTTTATTTTTCCTCCATGGTTTGGTCGATGAAGACTTTCCAGCACTTTTTCCAGAAGTCCAGCTGAGAGAGATGTCTGATCTTCTGGTGTTGATCGAGGGGGTCTCTGACCTGCACGGATTTTCATAGCTGAAGACAAAACAGCTGGGACCCGCGTTTAATATTTTTATTTTTTATTATTTTAATTTTTTTTGTTTTGTTTTTGTGCCTGTTGTTGCAGGGCCATCGCAAATGTGTGCATTGGTGCTTTGATCCCAAGTCATTCATTTGGCCTTTTTCCACTCCCTTCACCCTTCTGTTGGATTCTTTTGATTTTCCCCCCCGTTTTTACATCAGTTTGGAGCACCGGCGGCTGGATTACTGAAACAGAATTAACGGATTTGTGGAAATGTTGGGTCCTCAAGAAGACAAATTATGTGGAATTGTTTCTGCTCTGGCGGCTTTGTCCTTTGTCTGCTTTGCACAAAGGTAAGAAAATGACTATATTGGGGTAAATCTGTCTGTTGGGTTAAATGAAGGAACCCACAGGTTTATCAAATCTGAAGAGACACACAGATTAGTCACTGATAAGAGAACATCATGCTTTTAATGTTTTCTATGTCCATTTTTACCTGGATAAACAGTCCAATTGTGTGTGTGTGTGTGTATAATAGAGAGAGAGCGAGAGAGAGAGAGAGGGAATCATATGTGTGAGAAACATGCTCATATCGATTCTGTGTATATGCGCATATAGGCCTAATATTATTACTATTATTATTAAAACTATATATATATATATATATATATATATATATATATATATATATATATATATATATATATATATATATATATATATATTTCTTTACTATCTGTTAGTGTTAATTGCTTGTATACACGTATACCAGCCTACATACATATATAAAAAATAATTTCGCATCCAATATAACAACAACTTAATCACTTAATTAATTATTGATATAAATATACACGAATATGTAAAAAGCACGACATCACATTTCAATTTAAGACCATTCTGGACTTCCTCATTAAAATCAGGTCAGTGTTTTGGATCGCGTTATGTTGAAGCGACCCTCGCGTTTTCCCACTACAGTCTGCTTTGCAGCCAATATACTGTGGATTCAACGATCCACTGAGTGAAATACTAATATACAAATGATCAATGCTTCTCTTCTGGTCCACCCCCACCCTTGGCACCATGTCTCTGGCGTTATATCCATCATCACTCAGCCAATAAGAATAAAAACGACGACGCCTATTCAGTCAATAATGCTTAATGGCATGTGTTCACTGCTGATCACTGAGACGCGGATTTGAAGCCTTTTCATCGCATATATTTATCATGCATCTAATATTGTGTGCATCTGGAACACCTGTAAGACAAATGAGATGACTTATTAAATGGTGCTTTAACTTATCTCGTTAAGGGTTTCATTTAAAAGCACTGAAATCTCTTTGGAATCAACTCTAGTTCTGGCCTGAGAGCCTTTGCCTTCCATTTTGACGTTTTACTATTTTCATTTCAGTTCAGTGCGCATGGTTGTGGTGGGATTATTTTATTTATTTATTTATTCCTCCTTCAGATGCGTTAGATTGAAGCCACAATACGCTTTTATTTGTCAATTAGTAACTGCGATTTTTGTCTTGATTGTAGTTCTAATATCTAAACGTTGTTAAATCAATAATCACGTTTCTTTAATGCACAAAATAGTGTCGTTTTTACAGAAATGAGACATATGTGTTTATTCAGTATAAGCATAATATGCCTATGGTGTAAGTCAAATAATTATATTTCAAACAGAAAACAGGGTTTATTTATTTTCCCCAATTGCCTGATGATTTAGCTTGTTTAAAAACACTTAATTTTGAATTATTTCTGAAAACAAAAACATTATTATTATTATTATTTTTTGATGTTGTTGTCTACACTGAAAAAAAAATATTCAAGATGATTCCTTGGATTTACTCAATTTTTTTACGTTAAGTGGTTGTAAACAATTTATTTGTGTTGAATTTAAACAAACAAATTAGGTTGAACGTTATTAAATTTAGTTTGTTTGTTTAAATTCAACACAAATAAATTATTTGCAACAGTTTTGCATGCAACACGTTTTTCAGTGTAGATATGGCTTTCTTCATTAAACATTTTATATTTGTACTAGAAAAAAGACCAAAAAAGAAAGATGTCATATATTCTTTTTCCTGAAATATGCTATTAAATTTGTTTTTTCTAAACTTAATAGACCCTGAAACCCCCACACTTAGAGCTAGGAACCCCCAGTAAATGTGTATGTATGTATGTATGTATGTATGTATGTATGTATGTATGTATGTATCTATCTATCTATCTATCTATCTATCTATCTATCTATCTATCTATCTATTTATCCATCCATCCATCCATCCATCTCTCTCTATATATATCTCTATCTATAAACACTTAATTTTGAATAATTATTTCTGAAAACAAAACCCATATTTACATTATTTTACTTTGCTGATTTAAGATGTATTTTTATATATATTTGTAGGAAAAAAAAGATGTTATTTCCTCTTTTTGTCTGAAATATGCTATAAAGTAAGTTTTTTGAAACTTTAAGTACCCTAAAAACACCTAAAAAACTTATTTTTTTTGTTGTCTAGAAAGTGTTTTCCTGATTAAATAATGTTTAGATCTTTGTACCAAAAAAAAGACAAAAAAAATGTTCTTTTTCCTCTATTTATTTCAGTGTATCAAAATATGCTATTAAATAGGTTTAAAAAAAAATATAAACCCTAAACCCTCACACTGGGGGATCCCCAGTAATTAAACCTTATATATATATATATATATATATATATATATATATATATATATATATATATATATATACCTATACATACCTATATATAAACCTATATATATAAACCTATATATATATATATATATATATATATATATATATATATATATATATATATATATATATATATATATATATATATATATATATATATATGTAATGTGACACACATTAAGACTCCCATTAAAAAATGATGATTATTTATCTATTGATGATTATTAATAAATCTTTTATAAAATGTTCCGGTATCTGTACCAGAGAAAAATAGACAAAAAAACTACTTTTACTTTTTTCTCTTGTTTATTTCAGTGAATCACCAACATATGCTATTAAATAGGTTTTTGCAACTTTATACACCCTAAAACCCCCACACTTACACTGGAAAAAAGCTTTCATTCATCCAATTAAAACAAATGGGTAATGGTTTCACATCTAAATTTGAGCACTTGAGCCATATATATTTAGTCCATGAAAGTACAAAACATATTGAGTTTCTGTTTAATACGCATACGCTGGCCTGTGTGGATAACCTTCAAATTTTACATTGGCCAAAACAATTATTTCTTAGATGAGTTTTTAATCAAAAACCTTTGTATTTTAGAATTTTTAGAGACTCAACATTATTATAAGCCTTTTTTTTTTCTTTTGTATTTTAGTTTATCACCAAAAAATTCTAATAAATAGGATTTTTTGCACCTTTATAGACGCTGAAACCCTCACACTTACAGCTAGGCATCCCCAGTACTTAAACTGTGTCTATTTACAGTATATGTATTCATAAATAATGCATGAAATAATCTTTTAGGCATCAATAAGACGCACATTAAGTCTTCTGCAGAAAACAGTTGTGTTTAAATGAGCTGACATTTTGTGCTTGACATTTTGTGCATTTATTAATTATTATACGTGTGGCTTTAAAGACCTCAGACTTACAGTATAGAATATTTTACTCTCTTTCTGAACAACCGTCTACTATAATCTATACATTTTCTCCTAACATGTTGGTGTAAAGGGAATATGTTATGTGCCGGCTATAACTCCTCACAGTCTCAGGATCCCAAAGTAAAAAAATAAAAAAGACTCATAATTTAAATATGAATTATTAAACTGACTGAAGTGTCGAACTCTGAACTCTTCATGCTAATCTTTGTGGTTAAATGGATACTTCTGTCATTATTTACTCAACATATTTGAGTTTCTTTTCAAATAACTGAAGAAGTTATTAGAAAAATGTTGGAAACCTGTAACCATTGACTTCCTTAGTATATGTTTTTGTTTCTATGGAAGTCAATGGTTTCTTGTTTCTCGCATTCTTCAAGTATCTTCTTTTGAGTTTGACAGAAGAAAGAAACTCATAAGGTTTTTGAATCACATGAGTGTGAGTAAATGGGCATTTTTGTGGTGAACTGTCCCTTTAAGGTTAGTTTTATCAACATGCATTTTTTTTGAAGAAGAAGTGTGAATTATTCAATGACATAGATTTATGCTAATGATTATGTGGTGGTTATATTGATCTAGAGAAAAGCCTCTTCAGATTGGAAATTCAGCCAAACATTGAAGAACAAAAACAAAATCCACAAAGTTCACATTGAAAATTCAGGGTTTTTTTTATCTTAGAGGTTTCATCCCATTTCTAATATCTAATAATATCAGAAAATTGTTCAATTAAGAGGAATTTTTAGACAACTTTTCCAAAAAAAAACAAAACCAGGTCAAAATTAAGCAAGTTTTTACTTAAAACAAGATAAGTAATCTGCCAGTGGGGTAAGTACAGTAAATTTGCTTTAAGATTATTTTGCTCACACTCACCGGCCACTTTATTAGGTACACCTTACTCGTACCGAGTTGTACCATCGTTTGCCTTCAGAACTGCCTTAATCCTTCGTGGCATGGATTCAACAAAGTACTGAACACATTCCTCAGAGATTTTGCTCCATATTGACATGATAGCATCACGCAGTTGCTGTAGATTTGTCGGTGTGTGTTTGTGTGTGCGTGTGTATAAATGATTGTGTATGGGTGATTGCGGTTTGAAAAAACATAAGATGGACAAGTTGGCAATTCATTCCACTCTGGCAACCCCTGATGAATAAATGGACTAAGCTGAAGAAGAATGAATGAATATTGCATTAGGGCTGCACGATATCGTAAAAAATTGGACATAGCGATATTTTGTTTTGCCATGATATATATTGCGACATGAATATCATTTCACTAGACGATTTGAGTATCTCTATTTAGAAAGATTTAAGCATATTTCTTTGCAGTGTGTCAAGTGCAGAAATTGAACAATCAAATGTAAAACAGTCGTCATTGTATAAATAATTAAAAATAATTGTATCTTTATCTATTAATCTTTAATAAATATTCTAATCATGTGATGTGACTATTGCAGTTACACACATTGTGATATCAATGCCCAACCATTATATATATAACAGTGTAAAGGCATCAACTATGCATCGACCTTTCACAGTGTAATACGTTTACACACAAACACGTCACTAAATGCAGTACAGAATGTTACGTGTACACACAAAAACGTCACTAAATGAACTACAGAATGTTACGTTTACACACAAACCCGTCACTAAATGCACTACAGAATGTTATGTTTACACACAAACACGTCACTAAATGCACTACAGAATGTTACGTTTACACACAAACACGTCACTAAATGAACTACAGAATGTTACGTTTACACACAAACACGTCACTAAATGAACTACAGAATATTACGTTTACACATAAACACGTTACAATATGCACTACAGAATGTTACGTTTACACACAAACACGTCACTAAATGAACTACAGAATGTTACGTTTACACACAAAAACGTCACTAAATGAACTACAGAATGTTACGTTTACACACAAAAACATCACTAAATGAACTACAGAATGTTACGTTTACACACAAAAACGTCACTAAATGAACTACAGAATGTTACGTTTACACACAAAAACGTCACTAAATGAACTACAGAATGTTACGTTTACACACAAAAACATCACTAAATGAACTACAGAATGTTACGTTTACACACAAAAACATCACTAAATGAACTACAGAATGTTACGTTTACACACAAAAACGTCACTAAATGAACTACAGAATGTTACGTTTACACACAAAGACGTCACTAAATGCACTACAGAATGTTACGTTTACACATAAACACATCACTAAAATCACTACAGAATGTTACGTTTACACACAAACACGTCACTAAATGAACTACAGAATGTTACGTTTACACACAAACCCGTCACTAAATGCACTACAGAATGTTACGTTTACACACAAAAACGTCACAAAATGAACTACAGAATGTTACGTTTACACACAAACACGTCACTAAATGAACTACAGAATGTTACGTTTACACATAAGCATGCACAAATTGCATGTAAACGCATCCGTTTTTCAACATCGTACTACTCCCTACTTTGTACTTATATTTGAGCACTATTTACAACAGATACGTTCACTCTACTATTTGGGCACCTTTTACTTGAGGACGATTTTTCAGCACTCTTTCCACCACTGTATATTGTATAATTGAGTTTGAATTTCAATGTAAAGTGTTGTTTTCTCTCATATTTCAGCTCCTCCACTGGAAGTACCGGAATATCTGTGGCCAAGACCACAGTGGACAAATTACTGAAGGGGTATGACATCCGTCTCCGGCCAGACTTTGGAGGTACACATCATCTTTTCTTGAAAAATAGAGTTACCTTAATATCCTTGTTTATATGTAGTAAACCATGACTGGAGTATACAGTCTTGCAGCTTTTCTGTAGCATTGGATATCCGATCATAAATGTCCTGCGTCTGAAAGTTTTCAATATTTGATGTTTTTTGTTTTATTTTGAAGGTCAGTGAATTTAAAATAAAGTTTTTAAGATTTTAGTATCAATATTGCTAGTTTTAAGGATAGTTTTATAATCTAGCGTGCTCCAAAACAGACGAAATTTGCATTTAAAAGATAAAAACTGATCTAAGCATGTAAAGCTTGCAGTTTGTCTCTTCCACCTAAATGGATCAACGTTCTTTTCATGTCACCTCATGCTTCAGTTACTCATCAAATCTTCCGACCAATCAAATGCTCTCTAGTATCTGATATGCCCCGCCCCCTTCTTCTCATTAGGATTTCATTTGATGCCTTGAACTCAACCTCTCTTACTGGCAGAGCTGTGATAAAAACTAAACACTATTAGGTATTTTTAATAAGGGGAGGAGCTACACTATGCCCCGACCTTTCTTCATTTTTTCAATTGAAATTACATCAACATCGAATAAAAAATGCATATTTCATAGCACTTCTTGGGCCCTTTAAAGAAAAATGGTCTCTTGTCAAGACTTTAAAGTGACTGTAGGAAGGAAGAACATTTTCAAGAAGTTTCTGAACACCTCATGGTTTAATAACGTCAGTTTCGAGCTTAGGCACATTTGTAAAGGAGCATTTTATTCTTCTTTTATTGAGTCTCTTTTAACTTTGCAGTAATATGCTGATATGGTAATTTGAGAGTGACAAGTAAAAAAGACCTACAAAAATTGATCACCTACAGTTGAGTCAGAATTATAAGTCCCCCCCCCCCCCCCCCCCCCCCCCCCCCCCCCCCCCCGGATTTATTAGCCTCCCTGAATTATTAGCTCAATTAATAATTATAACTCATCTTTAATAACTGATTTATTTTATCTTTACCATGATGACAGTAAATAATATTTGACTAGATATTCTTCAAGACACTTCTATACAGCTTAAAGTGACATTTAAAGGCTTAACTAGGTTAATTAGGTTAACTAGGTAGTATAGAGTAATTAGGAAAGTGATTGTATAACGATGGTTTGTTCCATAGACTATCGAACAGAAATATAGCTTAAAGGGGCTAATAATATTGACCTTAAAATTGTGTTTAAAAAAATTAAAAACTGCTTTTATTCTAGCCGAAATAAAACAAATAAGACTTTCTCCAGAAGAAAAAATATTATCAGACATACTGTGAAAATTTCCTTGCTCTGTTCAACATCATTTGGGAAATATTTAAAAAAGAAATAAAACTCAAAGGGGGCTCATAATTCTGACTTCAACTGTGTCTTATAAGATTCGGGGCACAAAATCTTAACAGCATTGGCCATGTGTATGAGGTGGGAGTCATACAGAGGGCTATGTTCATTTGAACAGATGAGAACCACCCACTTCAGTCTAAGTTTTGTCTCCTGCTATCATGCAGAAGGTATACTTGAATGCAATAACAAACATGAGCTCTCAAGAATTAGACCATGTGAACAACCCCTTGAATTAACTCCAGCTGACTCAAAACAAAGCAGCAGCTCTATACAATATACAAAGAGCATGATCATTTAGTTTCCCTTGTTCTTCATATAAACATAACACTAGCTTCAGAAGTTCATATCATATCCAACATACAGTATACTGTAGCTACAGTTTGTCCCAATGGCAAAACTAGACGGACTAGGACCAACAGATATCAGCATTCATTTGTTCTAACTGTAGTTGGGTTACCTAACAAGCTTTAATTGTGTTTGTATTTGCTCGTGTATATTGGATACTCCTGCTCTTGAACATGTTTTAATTGGTAATTTACATATTTTAATTGATATTTTACTTGATCATGATTGATTTTATTGTTTACTGTTATTTCTGTATTTGTTCAAGTGTTGATCTGGGTTCGGCTTTTGCTGTGTAATTGCCCCTTGGCGACAATCCAATCTAATCCGATTATTACAATTGGAGGCGACTTGCTGCAGAGCTTTTTGAGTTGGCTCAAAGTGGAGTGCTTGGGTTGAAAGTTGAGTCAACTCAAAAAAAGCCTTACAACACAGTTATATTAAGTCCTTGTTTATCTAAAGTAAACGGTGACTGGAGTATATAGTCTTGGAACTGTTCTTGTGTGCTGGACATCAGATCATAAATGCGTCTGAATGTTTTCAGTATTTGGTGTTTTTGTGTTATTTCAACACGTTACACTAAGGTTTCATTAGTTAATGTATATTTACATTTACATTTAGTCATTTAGCAGACGCTTTTATCCAAAGCGACTTACAAATAAGGACAAGGAAGCAATTTACACAACTATAAGAGCAGCAGTGAACAAGTGCTATAGACAAGTTTCAGGTGTGTAAAGTCTAAGAAGCAAAGCATTTGTAATGTGTTTTTTTGTGAGAGAGAGAGAGAGTACAGTTAGTGGTATAGCCAGAGAGGCAGTTACAGATTAGGAAGAAAAGTGGAGACTAAACAGTTGAGTTTTTAGTGGTTTCTTGAAGACAGCAAGTGACTCTGCTGTTCTGATGTAGTTAGGGAGTTCATTCCACCAACTGGGCAGATTGAATGTGAGAGTTCGGGAAAGTGATTTCTTCCCTCTTTGGGATGGAACCACGAGGCAGCGTTCATTCACAGAACGCAAGTTTCTGGAGGGCACATACATCTGCAGAAGTGAGAGCAGATATGAAGGAGCAAAGCCAGAGGTCGCTTTGTAAGCAAACATCAGAGCTTTGAATTTGATGCGGGCAGCAACTGGCAGCCAGTGCAAACGGGTGAGTAGCGGAGTGACATGTGCTCTTTTGGGTTCATCAAAGACCACTCGTGCTGCTGCGTTCTGAAGCAGCTGAAGAGGTTTGATAGAATTAGCTGGAAGCCTGGCTAGTAGAGAGTTGCAATAGTCCAGTTTGGAGAGTACAAGAGCTTGAACAATGAGTTGAGCTGCATGTTCAGATAGGAAGGGTCGGACCTTTCTGATGTTATAGAGTGCGAATCTGCAAGATCGAGTAGTTCAAGAAATGTGCTCAGAGAAGTTTAGTTGGTCATCAGTTGGTCATTGGTATATAATAACATGGACTAAGTTTGAACATTACTTGTACATCATTTATTAACATTTACTAATGCAGTAAACTTGACTTGAGTCAAGTGCAGTATTGAGTTTAAAATTGAGTCTGCTATTTGTTATTTTCAGGACAGTATTGAGTAAAAAACCAGAGGCTTTTTGAGATGGAAAGGCACTTTGAGCTCTTCCATCTTGTATTTTTCGACCGCTCCTTTTCCCTATGCGAAGTATTGTGTGGTGGTAGAGTTCTTACAAAAGCTGAGCACGCAGTTTCAGGTCGCAGCTCACGGTCCATATTTCTGCACACGTTCACTTTGTTGAAGGACAACGCAATGCTTTCTGAACCACAAGGTCTGGGAAAATTTTGTTTCACAAGTCAGCTTGTCCGGCTATTCATCACCAGCCTGCTGTTTGTCCCCTGATATTGCAAAGAGACTGTAAATCTGCTGCAGGGTGAACTTTTCAATTCAGCTTCCCTTGTATTTCAGAAAGAAAGAAACTATATCATCCATCCTTCCATCCATCCGCCTGCCCACCCGTCCGTCCATCCATCCATCCATCCATCCGTCCGTCCATCCAGATGCATTCATGTCAATGGGATTCTATCATCATTCCATCCATCCATATATCTATCTATCTATTAATTCATTCATCCATCCATCCATCCATCCATCTACTAATTTATCCATCCATCCATATATTGATTTATCCATCCATCCATCTGCCTGCCCGCCCACTTGTCATCCATTCGTCCATCCATTCATCCGTTCGTCCGTCTGTCCATCAATCCATCCATCTAGATGCATTTATGTGAGTGAGATTCTATCATTATTCCATCCATCCATCTATCTATTAATTCATCTATCCATCTATTTATTAATTCATCCATCCATCTATCTATCAATTCATCCATCCATCCATCCATCCATCCATCTATCCATCCATCCACATATTAATCTATCTATCTATCTATCTATCTATCTATCTATCTATCTATCTATCTATCCATCCATCCATCCATCCATCCATCCATCCATCCATCCACCCACCCATCCATCCATCCATCCATCCATCCATCCATCCATCGACCCACCCATCCATCCATCCATCCATGTTGTTGTTTTGTAATCTGTATGAAATGAACGTGAGGTACAGTCCATCCTGTCAAACATACATCACATGACAGCAACTACTCAAATGCCCACAATCTTGTTAACAAAGAGGTTCTGACATTTGGGAAGGAGATTTGCCATCAAGACCAAGTTTGGATTACCTCAGACAACCAGCGCAAACAGACAAGGCATTATTCAGAGGAGGATAATGTGTAGAACGGCCATAAATGAGGTTGGTGTCGTGATCTCGTTCTCTGAGTGAGCATACGCATTAGCTCGGGCAACCTTTAAAGAATGCAGATTTTCAGGATGTTGTGGCCTTTTATTGGTGATTCCGAATCTGTAATGTAATCATTAGCTTTCCAAACAGTTTTGAAGAATTTGATGTTTTCCCATTCAAACAGAATACCCATGCATACTCACAAGAGGCGTTTCGAAGAGTGAAAGGAATTGCCTTAAAGGAACTTTGACTGTAGTCAGAAACTGAGTGCACACTGATGAAGGAAAACCTGCACGTTCACAGAATTTGGGATGAAGATGAGCTTCTTTCTTCATGCCAAATAGATTTGAGGATCATATCTGCTTTATTTTAGAAGTTTAGTGAAGATGGCTCACTTTTGACCCAAAGGCCAAACGCTGTGTACAGAATTACAAGACAACACGAGGGCTAAATGCATTCCTGCTTTGCAATTTTTGTATTTACTAACAGAAATGATTTATTCCGTATGGAAGTCTGTGTTGTCTCATTGCCGTATTTACAGTTACCCTGACCAATTCATTCAACCAAGAATATGTTCTTTGATATAATCTATCAGTTTTGAGTCATTTGGTCTGCGGTGATGGCTTCAGCACTGATGTGAGGTCAGTAGGCTCGTATGCAGGCCAGGGAACTGTAGTCTATCACATCCTGATAATTCCATCATCAGTCAGAGCCCGAGTCTCCTGACACAACTGCTGACCAACTACAGCTTTTAGAGCGCCGTGCATTTTAATTGAACCCAGACTGCAGAGAGAGAGAGAGAGAAAGAGAAAGAGAAATTTTTTGAAATTTAATACACCTTTATTTAATACTAAATTTTAAACTACAACACGTTTCATTGATTTAAACGAAAACATATTTCCAAATCACACAATATTTTCATTAAAAAAAACAATACACTATTTTCAACCCAACACAACATATTTTTTACACTCCACATGTCTTCAATCATGCATTACTCTTGCTCTTATAAGCCCTTTAAAAATCAGTTCAACTTTATAATTGGCCTCATACAAAATCTTGTGCCTCCTACTCATGTATGTCGCCATTTTTGCTTGTCCTAATATACAATTTAACAGACGCCCTTTTCCTTTTCCTTTCTTTCCATATTTAAAACCAAACACAAACACAGTTTTATAAACATCTCATGAACGAAAAGAAAATAACCTCCAATAAATTGATTAAAGACCCCAGTCTTTCATAAAACAATGACAAATTGTCTCCCTTTCATCAGAGAGAGAAAGAATTTTCAACAAACCCTAAATACAATTCTCAAAAACAGCACGCATTCAACGTTTACACACAAACAAACTCCAAATTTCCATCGCGAACTTTGCATTGAACCCCTTTCATTCTTTCCTTCATTCATTTTCCTTTGGCTTAGCTCCTGATTTCGCCACAGCAGAATGAATCGCCAACTTCTGTGGCATATGTTTACACATCGGATGCCCTGGAACCCCTTTATAGCTCAAAATTGTTTCATAAACATAATGAGATCTACTTTAACGATCTAGGCCAGGGGTGGGCAAACTCGGTCCTGGAGGGCTGGTGTCTGGCACAGTTTAGCTCCAACACTAATCAAACACACCTGAACAAGCTAATCAGTGTCTTTAAGGTCGCTAGAAATCCATAAGCAGGTGTGTTTGATTAGAGTTGGAGCTAAACTGTGCAGGACACCGGCCCTCCAGGACTGAGTTTGCCCACCCCTGATCTAGGCACAAAGTCTAAAGTGCATGATGCAACAAATTTTAAACATCTCTTTTAAAGAGGTTGTTTAAAACATTTATATATAAAATTACCTGGTTAAAAATAAAACCCAGGTTTCCAATTATTCAGTTTAGAAAGAGAGAGACAAATCTAGTCAGAAACATTATTGTAAACCATCTGAAGTAATGCACAGTTGTGTATTGTATTTTATTTTATTGTATTTTATTCATGTTATCTGCAATGCTTTGGCGAATAGGTTTTTTTTTAACTTATATGGATTGAATTGAATTAAATTGAATTGAGAGAAAGAGAGAGGAAGATAAATAGATAGTGAGAGTGTGTGGGAAAGAGAGAGAGAGGGAAGAAGAAAGAGGCCAGTTTGGTGGTCGGGAAACCAGGCCGCTCTAAAAGAGCTTCATCTCTCTGGCCGGCTGGAGGGATGGCCGCGGGGTTTGGTCGTGGTGTGTTTGTGCGCGCGCGTGTGTGTGTGTGTGTGTGTGTGTGTGTGTGTGTGTGTGTGCGCAACTCTGAAGTGGCACAACACCACACGAAGGAGAAGCCTACTTGCACATGCAAGCATATAAGGATTCACACACACACACACACACACAGACCAAAACATTGCACCCAAATGAAACGCTTTAATGTAAACGAGTGCACAAAATAAGAGAAGAACGATCAAAAATGGATTATTTCAGAAACAGTTATTAATGCATTTACAGGCACACATGTGTCCAGCTATGCAGATAACCATGAGATTTTAAGGTTTGTCAGAGTTTTATTGGCAGTGACGTCACAGCCCAAACGTCAGCATCAGTAGCTCAAATATATCAGTGGGAAATCTGTCAGAAGCTGTGCTGTCGTATGCTGTACTGTAGTATCTGTGCTGCAGTGTTCCCAGTTCCCATGACGTCAGATTGACATGAAATGCAAATCGAGTTGACATCAGAACCGACATCAATGTCCAACATCTAACCAAAAATCAACCAAATATCAATGTCTAATGATGTTACAGCTTGGCGTTGTGTGAACGTTACCACTGTGACGTCTATCAGACGTTGGATATTGGTTGCCAATCCTTGACGAATAAATGTATGTATTTGATGTCAATATGACGATGGTTTAAGATGTTGGCTCAACGTTGGATTTTGGTCACTTTTCAACACAACCTAAAATCAACCAAATATCAGGATCATTTGATCTCGTTATTAGACGTTAAAGTAACGTTGTCCTTAGATGCTGGCTAGACATTGAATTATGATTACCTGACGTCATGACCTAAATCTAACCTAATATTAACGACTTATGATTTTGTTGTGTGCCTACAGTGTTGTCTGATTCCAGTATTCCTATATACAATATATATATATATATATATATATATATATATATATATATATATATATATATATATATATATATATATATATATATATATATATATATTACATATGCACAATATACACACATGTATATTGCATTCAAAAGCAGTCCTAACCATAACAGCGTAACGGCAACGCACATAAGTTCTCTTTTAGAAATGTTTTAATTTTCTTAACGTTGTGACTTAACAACAGCATATACTACTACAACAATGATGACCTCAGGTACTGATTATGGGCTTTATTCGGTGTTAGTTGCTCCTAATGTGAGTTTAAATCAACACAATCTCACGGCAATTCGTAACTTTTTGATTTAGGGGCTAATTCGTATGAATTCGTACGATCTAATTCGTAAAATTTAATATGATTTGCTCATCCCCCAATGACGGTTGGGTTTAGGGGTGGGGTTAGGTGCCACGCCTCCTTTTTAAAATCGTACAATTTTGTACGACTGAACTCGTACGAATTCGTACTACTAAACTGACAAAACGTAAAATACTTACGTTTTCTCGTGAGATCAGGCTGGTTTAAATACCATTTTTCGTGATATTTATTGCCATACTATTAAAATCAGCAGCAGATATTTTACCTGAAATCATGAAAATAAAATAACTGGCAAACAGTTTTAAAACGAATTAAATCAATGAATGAAAATGAAGTCCAACAACATTAGTCCCTCAATAGCCTATTAATATTGTTAAAGAGATTTAATTTGTAGTACAACCCTCACCGTTTTGTCAGAAGTGCCGTGGCTGATATTTAAATGAATGCCTGGTATTTAAATGTTTCTGTCATGCAGACAAATTTGTTAGAAATTATTAAGTTAAGTAGTAGTTAGGACGCAGTGTAAGAGCGAATAACACAACACGCTTTTTGACTGACGAAAAATACCTAACAAAACTTAAGTAGTATTTTAAGTAGTGTTTTTTTATGTGAGGAGATTTTTGAAAGAGGTTTTGACACAAAGAACTTCTCTTGTTATAGTAAACTCTCTTGTTATTGTCTCTTGATTATGGTAAACATTGACACTAAGAGGTCTTGACCAAACATCCGTGCGTGATACGTTATTATTTAAATGAATAGCAAAACCAATATTAGTGTACAACCAATATATATTTAGCTGATTCTTATGTAACGACGTCATTTAAGCATGAATTTTGTTGTTGTTGTTGTTGTTGTTGTTGTTTTTAAGTAATCTTGGGGGGATCGTTTGTGCAGGCAAAAAATAAGGGGTTTGGGTAAAATGACTAATGCATAAACACACAGGCACACATGCTTTAAAATGTTTGTGTAAAGGAATGCATTATCATAGTAGCCTACATGCAAGTGCTTTTAGCACTCGGAAACAAACGTCAGCATCTTGCCTTGGCTACTTTTCATAGCGATTAGTTGCTTAATGCCGTTTTTCGCCTGACGTTTGCATTAAGTCAAGAAATTCCCAATGCTCTCGGCTGCTCTCAATGCTTTCTCTGTGCCGCTTTCAGTCCCATAGTAGAGTACAAAGGTGACCAAAGCCAATTGTACAGTTTGTTTGGTGTTCTTGGAGCTTCGTATGATTACAGGTGAAGTCACATGGCATGTTTTAACAATGTTTTTGGTTCCTTTTCTGGAAATTTTCCCAATGTTCCTGTCAATTTAAGTGAAGTTCATTTATAAACGAATTTCAAGAGGATCACATGCTTCTGATTGACCCCAGCTGGTACCACATTAGCTATTACATGATTTAGATGAACAATACTTAATTCGATTTTTTCACCTCCATCTTCGTCTTGAAGAATTCCCCCATCCACCCTACTCCTCCACCTCTTTCCTAGATTAATCCAGGATTGGGTGGCATGGCAGCTCAGTGGTTAGCACTGTTGCTTCACAGCAAGAATGTCGCTGATTCGAGTCCCGGCTCGGCCGGTTGACGTTTCTGTGCGTTTTCATGAGTTTGCATGTTTGCATGTTCTCCCCGTGCTCACGTGGGTTTCCCCCGGGTACTCCAGTTTCCTCCCACAGTCCAAAGACATGCAGAATAAGTGAATTGAACAAATCAAATTGTTGTTTGGTGATACTTGGTTTTGATTGGTTGGTTGGTTTATGTTGATTGATTTTAGTTGGTTGGTTGATGTTGCTTGGTTCTGGTTGGTTGGTTGGTTGATGTTGCTTGGTTCTGGTTGGTTGGTTGGTTGATGTTGCTTGGTTTTGTTTGGTTGGTTGGTTGATGTTACTTTGGTTTCGGTTGGTTAGTTGGTTGGTTGGTGTTGCTTGGTTTCGATTGGTTGGTTGATGTTGCCTGGTTTTGTTTGGTTGGTTGGTTGGTTGGTTGGTTGTTTCTTGGTTTTGGTTGGTTGAAGTTGCTTGGTTTTGGTTAGTTGGTTGATGTTTCTTGGTTTTGGCAGGTTGTTGGTGTTGCTTGGTTTTGGTTGGTTGGTGTTGCTTGGTTTCGGTTTGTTGGTTGATGTTGCTTGGTTTTGGTTGGTTGGTTGGCTGGTTGGTTGATGTTGCTTGGCTTTGGTTGATTGGTTGGTTGGTTGGTTGGTTGGTTGGTGTTGCTTGGTTTTGGTTGGTTGGTTGGTTGTTGTTTCTTGGTTTTAGCTGGTTTGTGGTGTTGCTTGGTTTTGGTTGGTTAGTTGGCTGGTTGGTTGATGTTGCTTGGTTTTGGTTGGTTGGTTGATGTTACTTGATTTTGGTTGGTTGGTTGGTGTCGCTTGCTTTCGGTTTGTTGGTTGATGTTGCTTAGTTTTGGTTGGCTGGTAGGTTGGTTGGTGTTGCTTGGTTTTGGTTGGTTGGTAGGTTGATTGGAGTTTCTTGGTTTTGGCTGGTTGGTGGTGGTGCTTGGTTTTGGTTGGTTGGTTGGCTGGTTGGTTGATGTTGCTTGGTTTTGGTTGGTTGGTTGGTTTGTTGGTGTTGCTTGGTTTTGGTTGGTTGGTTGGTGTTGCTTGGTTTTGGTTAGTTGGTTAGTGTTGCTTGGTTTTGGTTAATGTTGCTTGGTTTTGTTTGGTTGGTTGGTGTTTCTTGGTTTTGGTCGGTTGTTTGATGTTGCTTGGTTATTTTGGTTGGTTGGTTGGTGTTGCTTTGTTTTGGTTGGTTGGTTAATGTTGCTTGGTTGGTTGGTGTTGCCTGATTTTAGTTTGGTTGGTTGATTGGTGTTGCTTGGTTTTGAATAGCTAGTTGGTTTTGGTTGGTTGCTTGATGTTGCTTTGTTTTGGTTGATGTTGCTTGGTTTTGGTTGGTTGGTTGGTTGGTTGGTGTTGCTTGGTTTTGGTTGGTTGGTTGATGTTGCTTGGTTTATTTTGGTTGGTTGTTGTTTCTTGGTTTTGGTTGGTTGGTTGATGTAACTTGGTTTTGGTTGGTTGGTTGGTTGGTTGGTTGATGTCGCTTGGTTATTTTGGTTGGTTAGTTGTTGTTTCTTGGTTTTGGTTGGTTGGTTGATGTAACTTGGTTTTGGTTGGTTGGTTGGTTGGTTGATGTCACTTGGTTATATTGGTTGGTTAGTTGGTTGGTTGGTTTTGCTTGGTTTTGGGCGGTTGGTTGATGTAACTTGGTTTTGGTCGGTTGGTTGGTTGGTTGGTTTGTTGGTGTTGCTTTGTTTTGGTTGATAGGTGTTGCTTGCTTTTAGATGGTTGGTTGATTGGTGTTGCTTGGTTTTGATTGATTGCTTGGTTTGATTGGTTGGCTGGTTGGTGTTGCTTGGTGTTGGTTGGTTGTTTAAATTATTTATTGATTAATTTATTAATTGATTGATTAATTGATTGATTGGTTTACTTACTGATTGATTAAAATTACCGACTTAGTAGCATCCCTGGGTCTCGGTCCCCACTTTGGGAAGCACTCTTCCAGAAAATGCCAGCCTATTACAATTTATAGTAACATTATGCTATTATAAAAATGTATTATTATTAACATTCTATTGGTTTAACATCATAGGCATGTGAATGTCCAACATTGACAACTCCAGTCTTCCCATGGTAGCCGCTGTCAGCCTGTTAGTGTTCACTGTTCCAGCAGCAGTGCATGATGAGTCATTTTATTCAGCCTTGCTTTACACTCGACTTCCTAGCCTCTCGTGTTTGCGTTATAGTTATTGGTTTTGGCTGCAGCTCTCAACAAATAGCCCATGGATGTGCTGCGCGGTTTGTAAAAAGCAACCTGTCTGATAAGAACCCATTGTACTGTGTTTAGAGATACGGCACTCAAAACAGTGACACACTGGTGGGGATTTGCATATGCATATGTTTAGGAGAGAACGACGCTCATGGTGTCATGCCTTGTAATCATCATCATCATCATCATTATTTTTCATGTGGCATTTAGGCAACATTGTCCCATTTGTGTGTATTAATATTTCAGTGATTGCCTGTTATGGATGGTGTAAGTGTCACTGGGATTCTCAGGATTTCTGAGCTCTGCTGCAGAGACTCGGCTTGTTTCTTAGACAGTGTCTTGAACAGAAATGCTGCAGATTGATCATGTTTAATGCAGTGAGATGCAAAAATAAGATCTGCAGGGTAAAAGCATGCAACTCAGTCAACAAACGGAGTCGGTTTAATGTTAGAATAATGTTGATGTTTACTATTATTATTGTTATTATTATTATTATTACAATATTATTAATATTAATATCAATATAACTACAACAATAATTATTATTATTATTGTTATTCTTCTACTTAGTATTATCATTATTATTAGTAGTAGTAGTAGTAATAGTATTAGTAGCATTTAAAATTAATAATAATAATAATAATAAGAAGAAGAAGAAGAAGAAGAAACTATTAATCAAAGTAAATAAGAATAATAATCATAATATTTATTGTAAATTCAAATCCATTTAGTTTTATTTATAACATGATTTTATATCAACGATTCCAGCTCAATCATATGATGAAATCGAACTCATTTACATTCTGATTGATTGATTGATTGATTGATTGTTGGATACATTGCAATTATACAGTTTTTATACCGATTGTTTTGTTTTTTAAGACAGATTATCTGCATATAATGTACATCTCTTTTACATTTTTATGTGCAAATACCAGTAGATGCTAAAAATTGTATCATGGTTCTTTATTGGCAATTATGGTTCCATAAATAACCTATAACTTTCCTTTGTGCAAAAGGTTCTTAATAAGATTAAAATGATAGTTATATTAATAGTTATAAAAAAATTATAAATAACTTTTATATAATATATAAATAAATAACCCAGAATGGTTGTTCTATGGAAAGGTGGGAAAACCCATTTTCAGAATCTTTGATTTAAGAGTATCATGTATTATAACATAAATAGATTATATGTTATCAATATAAAATAATATTTAATACATTTTTTCTTACTAATAATAGATCAAAAATAATGATACAGAAGGGGTCGAAGGCATTTGATGAAATTTGTCACGAGTAGGGCTGTGCGATTTGGGGAAATGTCTATCTGAGATTGTTCTGATGTATTGCGATTTGATTTGTCGTCAAACTCATGGTCAATAATCTGTAAGCCGTGGCAACAATTCTGCGACAGCTATTAAAAATGACCTGTTGTTGTTTGGTGACTGTGACTTTGAAATCAAAATATTCCCATGTTACGGATGTCCTGTCTTTCTTTCTAGTAAGTGAGCTTTCTTACTAGTAAGGCTATCACACACAGACAGTCACGCATTTGCTCTGGGTGGGGAAAATTAAAAAATACATATATATTTCATATCACAGCCTCTTGCGATTAGGAAATCACAACCTTTTAAATTGCGATTGTGATTCGATTTCGATTAGATAAGGCTTGTTGTCTATTTAATAATTTATTAGGTAAGCAGCTGCAAATTTTTAGACATTATCACAGGAGACACTCTGAAGACCTGTTAAGTCTGATAACCTGGACTGGGTTTATTTTTGCAATAGTAATGGAGTATGTGCACATAGACATTTCATTTCAGCCAGCCAGCCTCAGCGCTTAAATCATAGTGACCTGACTTTCCATTCTAAAATTGCCACGTTTAAGGTTTGATTTCTTTAAATATCAGTGATCTTCACTGTTTGATAGATATACGATATAAAGTTGGTCTCAAATCAGACAAGAAACACTGCATTAAATTAAATTTTCGCCCACCATGTCTTTAAAATATGAGTTTGTTTACCGCAGTATTTTGAATGGAATTTCAGCGCTTGCTTGCTGATCCTGATGGTGCTAGTGTTTACACGGTCTTTCATCTCGCTTTACGCTTAAACAACTAAATGAATGCTGAAGTCTATTTAACTGAATGTATTGTAATTACATTACAACATCGATGCTGTAAAAGTTTATCATCAGAAGTTTATCATTGGCTGATGCATATACCTTAATAGCTGGTTATATGAAACCTGTATAAACAGTGTAAAGGTCCCTATGGAAAAATGGCAGTGTAAATAAATGATCTTTTTCGCTTCATTGGAAATGAAACCGAATTCCCCATTGTCTAAAAAAGGAAGAGTGGATTAATTACAGCCCGAGCTGGCCTTATTTACAACCTCAATAATCAGGGCAGCTCTGAAGGTCTCCGAAGACCTTGAATTTACGAGATTGCTGTTTCTCATTTCAACTCATCCTCTCCAACAAAAGATACCTCCATGTTCTGGTCCGCCAGAGTCCGGCTCTGTTTATGTGCGGCTCATAAAACATAAAGATAAAAAAATAAAAAACATGCTGAAAGTTTAATCAACTGAATGGAACATGAATACAGTCGCCTAGATATGCAAGATGTCACACCCCGGGCCATACATCAACTACTTTCCTTCTTTCATTCTCTTTATTAATTGATAAATATCAATATTCACTATGGAAATAAATGTACATGGTGTGAATATTAATATGTCTCATTATTATTTTCAATAATTTAAAAAGCAGCTTTATGGATGGATGGATGGATGGATGGATGGATGGATGGATGGATGGATGGATGGATGGATGGATGGATGGATGGATGGATGGATGGATGGATGGATGGATGGATGGATGGATGGATAGATAGATAGATAGATAGATAAAAACAGTTTGAAAAAGGATGGATGGATGGATGGATGAAAGGATAGATAGATAGATAGATAGATAGATAGATAGATAGATAGATAGATAGATAGATAGATAGATAGATAGATAGATAGATAGATAGATAGATAGATAGATAGATAGATAGATAGATAGATAGATAGATAGATAGATTAAAACAGTTTGAAAAGGGATGGATGGATGGATGGATGGATGGATGGATGGATGGATGGATGGATGGATGGATGGATGGATGGATGGATAAAAACTGTTTGAAAAAGGATGGATGAATGGATGGATGGATGAAAGGATAGATAGATAGATAGATAGATAGATAGATAGATAGATAGATAGATAGATAGATAGATAGATAGATAGATAGATAGATAGATAGATAGATAGATAGATAGATAGATAGATTAAAACAGTTTGAAAAGGGATGGATGGATGGATGGATGGATGGATGGATGGATGGATGGATGGATGGATGGATGGATGGATGGATGGATGGATGGATGGATAGATAGATTAAAACAGTTTGAAAAGGGATGGATGGATGGATGGATGGATGGATGGATGGATGGATGGATGGATGGATGGATGGATGGATGGATGGATGGATGGATAGATAGATAGATAGATAGATAGATTAAAACAGTTTGAAAAGGGATGGATGGATGGATGGATGGATGGATGGATGGATGGATGGATGGACGGACGGACGGACGGACGGACGGACGGACGGACGGACGGACGGACGGACGGACGGACGGACGGACGGACGGATGGATGGACGGACGGATGGATGGATAGATAGATAGATAGATAGATTAAAACAGTTTGAAAAGGGATGGATGGATGGATGGATGGATGGATGGATGGATGGATGGATGGATGGATGGATGGATGGATGGATGGATGGATGGATGGATGGATGGATGGATGGATGGATAGATAGATAGATAGATAGATAGATAGATAGATAGATAGATTAAAACAGTTTGAAAAGGGATGGATGGATGGATGGATGGATAGATTAAAACAGTTTGAAAAAGGATGGATGGATGGATGGATGGATGGATGGATGGATGGATGGATGGATGGATGGATGGATGGATGGATGGATGGATGGATGGATGGATGGATGGATGGATGGATAGATAGATAGATAGATAGATAGATAGATAGATAGATTAAAACAGTTTGAAAAAGGATGGATGGATGGATGGATGAATGGATGAATGGATGGATGGATGGATGGATGGATGGTGGGGCTACACCACACAACTGTCAACAAATAATCGTCTGAAGTCCAGTGTTGGGGAAAGTTTCAGCGCACTGCATTACAGTATTGGATTACTCTTAAGCAAGTAACTAGTTGAGTTACTTAGTTACTTTTTATAGGAAGTTATGTATTACGTTACTTTTGATTTAGTTTTGTTTGACTTTTTCTTAGCAAGCTGTGAACATCTTTATTTAGTTTTTTGTATTGTGGTGCAGTTCCTACAGAAAGAAAATATTCAATTTAAAAAACTGTGGGTGTGGCTTGTTTTGTTTTGTAGCTCAAACGGTTTGAGTTGCCTTAACTTATTGGGTTTTACAGTACTCAGTTGGTTTGAGTTCTCTTCATTTATCAGGTTTTACTGAGCTCAAATTGCTTCATTTACTCAAATGGGTTAAGTTCACAGTACTCATTAGGATTAGTTTTTGAACTCAAATGGTTTGTTGCAGTCAGTTTACTCAAACGGTTTGAGTTGCCTTAACTTATTGGGTTTTACAGTGTAGTATAGGCATTTCATCGAAAGCTCAACATGACTTGGAATAATTGGAATTTGATAATGTCCCCAAACTTTTTTTGCATATGACTACATGACATAAAAGGCACATCAGGTTACTGTAGCTCAGAATAGATTATCCTGTTGCCTGAAGAGTAAGGACCCAACGTGTAAAAGAAGGAGAGCGCATTGGAATGAAAGCATGAAGGCCGCTAATTACATTATCTTTGAGGAGCTCACCATTTTGCCTGAGATGTAAGAGGGCCCTGTGGACTGCAGGGAATCTAATAAAAAGCAGTGGCCTGTAAATTGTAGCAGTAAGTGTTTTTGCTGTGCTGGGTTATCGGCGTCTGCTTCAACTTTAGTGTTGTGGGCGATGTTTTAAAAGCTTTGTTACATCAACACTTTGTAAATTAGGCTTGGGATTTGAAGGAGTGTGATAAACAAAAGGTTTTTGGTGGGTTGTAACTGTATTAGAAAGTTTTCATGGTAAAATATATACAGTTGAAGGCAAAATAATTAGCACTCATGTGAAATTTTGATTCTTTGATTCGTTTTGTTAGATTTGAATTTTTGATTCTTTTTTTAAAGTGATGTTTCTTTAATTCTTTTTTAATATATGAATCATTGATTCTATTTTAAAAGTGATGCTTCTTTGATTCTTTTTAAAATTTGATTCTTTTTTAAAAGTGTTTTTTACTCTTTTTTTGAGATTTGATTCTTTGATTCTTTTTAATACATGATTTGTTGATTCTATTATTAAAAGTGACGTTTCTTTCATTCTTTTTTTTTTGGTTTGAATCTTTGATTCTTTTTAAAAGTGATGCTTCTTTGATTCTTTTAGATATTTGATTCTTTGATTTTATTTTTACTGATTTAATTTTTTCATTCTTTTTTGAGATTTGAATATTTAATTATTTAAGTGTTTTTGACTCTTTTTTTAGATTTGAATTTCTAATTCTTTTTTTAAAGTGATGTTTCTTTAATTCTTTTTTAATATATGAATCATTGATTCTATTTAAAAAGTGATGCTTATTTGATTCTTTTTAAAATTTGATTCTTTTAAAAGTGTTTTTTAACTCTTTTTTTGAGATTTGATTCTTTGATTCATTTTTAAAGGGATGTTTCTTTGATTCTTTTTAATACATGATTTGTTGATTCTATTATTAAAAGTGACGTTTCTTTCATTCTTTTTTTTGGTTTGAATCTTTGATTCTTTTTAAAAGTGATGCTTCTTTGATTCTTTTAGATATTTGATTCTTTGATTTTATTTTTACTGATTTAATTTTTTCATTATTTTTTGAGATTTGAATATTTGATAATTTAAGTGTTTTGACTCTTTTTTTAGATTTGAATCTCTGATTGTTTTTTAATAGGGATGTTTCTTTAATTCTTTTATATTTGATTCTTTGATTCTATATTAGGGCGACGCAGTGGTGCAGTAGGTAGTGCTTTCGCCACACAGCAAGAAGGTTGCTGGGTCGCGGGTTCGAGTTGGTGGCTCAGTTGGCTCAGTTGGTGTTTCTGTGTGGAGTTTGCATGTTCTCCCTGCGTTCGCGTGGGTTTCCTCCGGGTGCTCCGGTTTCCCCCACAGTCCAAAGACATGTGCTATAGGTGAATTGGGTAGGCTAAATTGTCCGTAGTGTATGTATGTGTTTCCCAGTGATGGGTTGCAGCTGGAAGCATCCGCTGCATAAAAGTGCTGGATAAGTTGGCGGTTCATTCTGCTGTGGCGACCTCAGATTAATAAAGAGACTAAGCCAAAAAGAAAATGAATGAATGAATGATTCTATATTACAAGTGATGATTCTTTCATTTCTTTGAATCTTTTTTGAGATTTGATTCTTTGATTCTATATTAAAAGTGAAAATTATTTGATTCTTTTTTAAAGTCACGATTCTTTGACTCTTTTTTGAGATTTGAATCTTTGATTCTTTTTTTTAAAGTGTTTTTAATTTTTTTTAATTTGATTTGTTGATTCTTTTTTAAAAGTGATGATTCTTTGACTCTTTTTTGAGATTTGATTCGTTGATTCTTTTTTGAAAGTGATGTTTCTTTTGATTCTTTTTTGATATTTGAGTCTTTTTTTTAAAGTGATGTTTCTTTTAAATCTTTTGTGTTATTTGAGTCTTTTTTTTTTTAAGTGATGTTTCTTTTAAATCTTTTTTTAAAAGAGAATCTTAAATCTCAAATTTAAAGATTTGAATCTTTGATTCACTTTTTAGATTTGTTTCTTTTGATTATTTAGTAGATTTTGTTTGTTTGATTCTCTTTTGAGATTTGATTCCTTGATTATTTTTGTAATTTTGATGTTTAACAGAGCAATGACATTTTCACAGTATTTCCTATTATATTTATTTTAGTTTGGCTGGAAAAAGCATTTTGTAATTAGAAATATAATATTTTTTTGAGTCAAATTATCAGCCCCATAAGATTTTTTACCTGATTGGCTACAGAACAAACCACTGTTGTCCAATGACTAGGGCCAGACGGGATCTGCGGACATTTTTTGCTGTTTCTGCTGAGAATTTTGGTAAAAATCTGTGGATTTCTGCTGAATTATTTTGGGAGTATCATAACTAAAACCTTAATATGTGAAATAAAAAATATCTTTTATTTAATGTTTAAAATGAAAATCCAATTAGATTCACTTTATTTGGTAAAGCAAGTCTCTCATATAATATCTCTACTAAAAGACTTTACTGTACAATAAAGTAGATATGACTGTACAAACTGCACTGTACATAAATCAGATGAACATTTTCATATTAGTCAATAATATTACTTTAATTAATTTAAAAACTGAATAAATATAGATTCACACACATTTACTCAAGTAAATAAACAGAATTAATGATAATCTGTGGAATTCAGCGCGCGCAGATTCTGTGTGAGCCTACCAGTGACCTTCCTAATTAATTGAACTTGACTTGTTTACCTAATTAGCTTAGTTACACCTTTAAATTGGCCTTAAAGCTGAATACCAGCATCTTCACAAAAAAAATGTGTAAAATATTACGCACTGACCTCATGGCAAAGACCAAATAACTTAGTTATTAGCATGCTTTGGAGGGTTAAAATGTATTCCAATATGGTTACAAATTACATCATTAAAAAAGTCTCATTAACTTAATCCAGGCGACACGGTGGTACAGTGGCTAGCACGATCGCCGGCTGGATCAGTTGGCATTTCTGTGTGGAGTTTGCATGTTCTCCACGTGTTGGTGTGGGTATCCCCTGGGTGCTAAGGTTTCACCAACAGTCCAAACACATGCGCTATAGTGCAATTGATGAACTAAATCATCCATAGAGTATGAGAGTGTGTGGGAATGAGGGTGTATGGGTGTTTCCCAGTACTGGGTTGCGGCTTGAAGGGCATCCGCTGTGTAAAACATATGTTGGAATAGTTGGCAGTTCATTCTGCTGTGGCAACCTCTAAAATAGAGACTGAGATTTCACACGAGAGCTAATAATGTTGACTTCATAGAGCTGCTTGCTATCCTAATGCAGAGAATAGATCAGCTGGAAAGCCAGCTTCGCTTGAATTAAAACT